>NC_080186.1:222971915-223274945 GCF_030028045.1 Hippopotamus amphibius kiboko
TATATATTTTACAACCCCAAACAAACAAACCAACCAACCCCCTCCACATCCCTAATCCTCTGTTTCAAATTGTTAAGATTTATGCTTTTCAGGACAGAGGAGTTACATGTGCCCTTGAGGTTTTCTTCCAGAGGAATTTTATTTACTGAAACAAATTAAGAATAATTTCTGCTTGGCAAAAAGGAACAACAAAAAACAAAGACAAACACCAGCTACCAACCCTCCTAGCGTACATACTGCTCTGGATCAGAAAAAAATATCCAGAATACTATTGTTATAACGTATTATAGTCATACTGTACATCAATCAGCAGAGGTTTCCTATACAAAAAACAAAGACACCTCTGAGTGCTCCACACTGACATTATTTCCCGCATATTAGCAACATTAAAACATATGTGCTCTAACCTGTTCCCAGTCTCTCCAGGGGATTCTGCCTGAGAAGCAAGGTAATCAGATCCTGGGCATCTGGTGGTGGCGCCTCATCCTTTTCAGGCCAGTTGATCTCATCTAGAAGGAAGAAAAGTAGTTTATGACTTTATTGCGCAAATGGCGGTCCAGGTCCCAATAGCATGGACAGTACCTGGGATTTTGTTAGAAATGCAGAATTTCAGGCTCTACCCCAGACCTGCTGACTCAGAATCTGCATTTTTAACGAGACCTTCAGTTGATTCCTAGGCCCAGTCAAGCCTGAGCAGCACTGTTGCAAAAGATATGAACAGCACAGCTTTCAACAAGGCAGGGAGAGAATATTTCAATGAGCGGTAACCCTCATTTGCCTTTTTGATTTATTTTTCTTTGGTAGAACTGGGTCGCTACAAATTGGTTCTTAGTTATTCAGAGGACTCAATACAATGGAAACTCTAAACTCCTGCGTTTTAGGTGGTCGCCCATCCAGGAATCACGGGGGAGTCAGATATTCTCTCCTACTATCACCCTCAACCGAGAATCCGGCCACAGCCCCAGAGTTCCTCAGCTCCAAGAAGCAGAAAATAATTTTGTAAAAATAGCTATTTCTAGAGACACAGGAAAGGTCAAAATGCTAAGACTGAAGAAGAAGAAGGAGAAGAAAAACCCAAAGGAATCATAGTAATGGAAGTATTTAAAATCTGTCATAAATATTAGAATGTTCTACATTCTGAAGGAACTTGCCTTCAGATAGGTGTGCATGCTTGTGTGCATGGAAATGCAATAAAAACATGAGTTATTTCTGTGTGTGCCTGCCTCTAGCTTCCTCTGCTGCAATTTAAATCTGATTTAGAAAATAAAACATGAATATGCATCTGTGCCGTAAGGCATCAAGAGAACAAAGCCAGCATTTGCTGCTTGTGTTAATTAAACAGTTGATTCCTCTTGCCATTCAGGCCTTGGTATATCAGAAAACAGCCTAGTTATAAATCCATAAAGAGCTCAGATATTGTATAAAAGGGTTATGCACTGCAGGCAACTCACAAATCTACTTTGTTAAAGTTTACAAATATGCCTGGCTTGCAAAGTCAATGATGGAAAATAATGCTGTGATTAAGAGGCTCCTCATACCAAAAGGAATCGTCCCCGTTTCCACTGTTGGACCCTCTAAGCACAGTCCAGAATGGACCAGAAGATGTGAGTGATGACTGACAAACTTTGAGGAAAAGAGGCCTTTTTGATCTCTGCTCCAGGGAAATTTACAAAAACAGCAGGTAGGGTAGTAATAGAGCCTATTTAATTATCATTTAGTTTTGCCACAAGCCACATAACAATAGTGAGGGTCAGCGTGTAGGTGAAGATCTAAAGGTTATTGAATTTAAATGAAAGATGAACAGCTGTTAAGAAATAACATTACACCATAACAACTACCAATGAAATCATTAACAATCTGTGGATTAAATTTGCTTCCTCCCCATTCTCATTATTTATTATTTGGTAGACATTTGTTTTAGGGTTTATTACATTTTTGTTAATTTCTTCACTGTGCCAGTAGCCATTTTTCCCATTTATGTAAATGTTACCCACATTAACCTTTTCTTCCCTGGTGCAACTTTCCTATTACGGAAAGGAAGTCTGGACAGCAGTGAAATCATTTGCAAATCCCACACCAATTTCTTTTGCAGAGAAAGCACACCATAAAAATTGGTTACATTGCTAGTACATTTCCAAATTCCATGCTAACAAAACTTCCTCAGATCAATTTCCAACACAAGTTGCTCTCCCGAGATTGGGAAAGTCAGTTATGTGCTATGATGAGTGAGTTCTTTTAATCTGTTGGCTGAACCATTTGATAAAGGTTAACATTTTAGTAGTAAAAACAGTGATACTCCCCAGCATTACATGAAATAGCTGCTTCCCCACAGTGGCTTAGGGATAACTCCTGACAGTACTTACCACTGATGACTTGTCCAAATAGCTCTTCTGGAGTGTCCCCGAAGAAGGGCACGCATCCAACCAGAAATTCATAGAGGATAATCCCCATGGCCCACCAGTCCACCGGCTTCCCATAGCCTTGCCTGAGAATCACTTCTGGTGCAATGTATTCAGGTGTGCCACAGACCTAAAAGATGATTGCAGTATTAGAATAATTGGAATATCATACATGAATTAAAATGAGCAAGATAGCTAAATATCAATTATTTTGCCTAGAGTGCACCTGCTCAACCACATGGGCTCACAAAGACAAAGAACTTCAGAACAGCGATTCTAAGTCAGTGTCTATCATACCGAAAGCCATGAATTACCTAAGCACCAAAAAAAGCAAAGTTTAAAATGCTGCTCTAATGTGAAACTGTGTGTAACGTCTAATTTCAGATTTGAGTAGTTTTACTTACTTTACAGAAACATTTGCAATCCGTGAATTTAAAATAATACTGCATTGTTTTTCATTTGTCACTATCAGAGAGAGTTCTCGTATGTATATGACCGAAATATATTCACATCCTGGTTACTTCATAAAAGCCTGACGGCTGAGATGTGTTCACCTTAAGTAACTGTACAATGAACAGATTGTGGGCACGTGGTAATGAGGCGTGCTTAAAGGGAAATGGCCCGTGGCTTGGAGTTTAGCGCCCGTGATTGTACGACGCATCATGAGTTTCACGAGGACTCTACTGAGACTCCCGAATTCCTTACAAAAACAGTTTTCCATTTGTCTCTCTCACAGTCTCACTTGTGTGCAATTAGATCGTTCGTCTTACTAATAGACCATAATGTTGGGGGAGGAATGTGGAGGGACTGACAGTTCAAAGAGGCCCAGGGAGAAAAATGGAAGCAATTTGCACTTTATTAAACATAAGGCTTATACAGACATCTAAAGCCCCAGCGCTAACGTCAAGATGGCCTAGGCGAGCTGATTCTGAATTCCACTGGCAACGCTGTACTTTACGTTTCCCTCTAGAACTGAACAGCATGCACGTTTACCTGTTTGTCCAGGAACTCTCGAGCATCCTTCTCAATATGACCCTCGTAAAGATTGGTGGTCATGCTCATCAGTCCCACCTTGGATAACCCAAAATCTGTCAGCTTGATGTGCCCCATGGAGGTGACCAACAAACTGTGAAGCAGAAGGACATATATTACAACATTCATTTTTTAAATTAATTAATTAATTTAATAGGCTGTGTTGGGTCTTTTTTGCTGTGCGTGGGCTTTCTTTAGCTGTGGTGAGGGGGGGCTACTCTTCGTTGTGGTGCATGGGCTCATTGCCGTGGCTTCTCGGGTTGCAGAGCTTGGGCTCTAGGTGCGTGGGCTTCAGTAGTTGCAGCACATGGGCTCAATAGTTGTGGCTCATGGGCTCCAGAGCGCAGGCTCAATACTTGTGACGCACAGGCTTCGTTGCTCCGACGCACGTGGGATCTTCCTGGAGCAGAGATCGAACCCGTGTCTGCTGCATTGGCAGGCAGATTCTTAACCACTGCGCCACCTAGGAAGCCCTACAACACTCATTTTGAAGCTCATTTTTTGTTTTTACTTTTTCTCCCTTCCACCGTCAATTTATAAGACTATGTAGTATATAGGTATCAATCTTGTAAAACCCAGCCTGTGAAGAAATGAAGTCACACAGAGATGCTAAATATGTGTATCTGGCGGTTGAGTGTAATCCACAAGGAGGGGCCAGAGTCAGGGCCCAGCTCATTCTCCTTGGAGCAGCCACATACAGCATCATTTACAGCGTGAAGCTCTCAGAAAAATTCAAGTATGGAACTCTGAAACCTTTCCACTTTCAGAATAAGAAAATAGCTGAGAAAGGGCTACCGATAATCCTATGTCACACATCAGCAACTAAGATAAGCAGCCAATCTGTGATTCAAATGAGACAGGAGATAAAGAACTTGGAAGAAAAATGTAGCATTGTTTCAGATTTCAACTTCTGGCTCACACTTAAGTTTCCACGCACTAAGCACAAGACCTACATCTCTTACACACGCAAAGAATTCACATTTGAAAGCTTTATGAAATTACAGTTTAAAATGTTTTCACTTTAAGTGACAAAGAAAATTTTAATTATTTAAAAAATTAAAGGAGTAAAGGAGTTAAAAAAAAAAAAGCTAGTGGAAGGATACATGCCAAAATTCTAATAGTTGTCTTTGGTAATGTTGCGAATGAAATTTTTTTTCTTTTTGTACTTCCCAAATTTTCTGTAATGAGCATGAGTTAATTTTATAAAATTTCAGCACACTTAAAATCTCCACATATTAATAAAAAATACTTCTAGAGGTGTCTCCAGTTAGTGGAGAAAGCATGAAACATTTAATAAATGGTGTCAAGATGAATACCTAGTCATTTGGGGAGAAATAGTCTACCTGTATCTCAAATCAGACACCAAAATGAACTCCACATAGATTAAAAATTAAATAAAAAATTAAATTGTGACTGAAATCGAATAGAATATAAAGGATATCATTTTGGAGGAGAAAAGAATTATCTAAGGATGATACTAAATGCAGAAACTATCCAGAAAACAACTCACAGCATTCTACGTATCTATTGTTTACACGATAAAAAAACTTAAAAAAAATTAACTAACCCTGGCTTCATGCTCTTTTTTTTTTTATTATAAGCTATTATTATAAACACCATAGCCTTTAAAAAGATTATACAAAAATTATATACACTGCTTAAAATAACTCATTTGGGAACATTATGGGAGAATTTTAAAATGTGCAAAGCAGCATTAAAACATTTTTATAGACGTAAACATTTCCATATCGTGTGAAAAAAGACATATTTCATCAGCATACATACTTGTCTGGCTTCAAGTCCCTATGAACAATTCCGTAATTATGTAGATATTCCAAGGCCAGGACTGTCTCAGCAAAGTACATCCTGGCCATATCAACAGGGAGAGGACCCATGTTCTTCATTAAGGTAGCACAGTCGCCCCCTAGAAAACACAAGAAAAAGACTTAGGTATAGTCTCAGCTGGGATTAAAGACCACCAGTTTAGACTGCAGAATTTCAAAGAAGAATGGCCTCTATCCACAGACATAGTCGATCATGTTCATAAATGGACACTATGTTAGGTAATCATGTTTCTACTTAAGATGTGGTGTGGAGAAAATAGAGACTTTTATTTAAGAAGCACTGCTCATGAGAGAGCAGATTCGGCCTGAAGTGACACTAAAAATTGAAGAACTCATGTGTTTTAGGAACAGTGTGACAATTTAAAATAAATCATTTTAAAACACAGATTCTGGAATCAGACTGCCTGAGTTCAAATTCCAGCTCTGACTCTTACAGGTAGGGAACGTCTTAGGCAAACTGATCGTGGTTCTTTCATCTGTAATATCAGGATATGAATAGTGTCATCTCTTTTATTGTGAGGATTAAATGAGGTAATCTATATAAAGAATTTAGGATGCTGTCAACACATATTAAACATGTGATAAATAATTATCGCTGTTAAAATAACCACGACAAAAGTTAATAACATATTGGTGTGAAAAGAACAATGGGTGGAAATCAGGCAAGTTATGTTTTTGTCTTGTATTTACCGCTAAATATTTAGTGAAACCCCCTTCCTGGGTTTCAGTTCATTCATCTGCAAAATGAAAGCAAAATTTAATGTTTCTTCAAGTTATACAGTTTTGGGGTTCTGTTCAAACAATCATAAGGGCTTAAATTAGATGCTTTGAAAATTGTTTGGGCCCTTGCTTATCTATTCATTTTATTAGCTTTATTTATGTCAATAAGCCATGGCCGCTGAAACACTCAAAAATTTCAGGTAAAACTGATGGAAATAAGATTACTTGGAATATTTAAAAGGTTGACCACAAACTTTCAAAAGAAAAAAAGTTGGTTTTCTTTTTGTTGTTAAACTATAGTTGATTTATACTATTGTGTTAGTTACAGGTGTATAGGTTCAGATTCTTTCTCATTATGGGTTATTATAAGATACTGAATATAGTTTCACATTCAAAGTAAATCCTTGTTGTTTATCTATATCTATATATGTACATCTATATATAGTTTATTTTATATCTATTTTATAAAAGATATATTTTATATATAGTCCTATTTATCCCCCTACCCTTTCCCCTTTGATAGCCATGTTTGTTTTCTATGTCTGTGAGTCTGTTTCTCTTTTGTGAATAAGTTGATTTGTACTATTTTTCTAGAAGTTAAATTTTCTTTCTCCTCTCTTTTAATTTCATACCACAGAGCAAAAAGGATATATTTTTAATACATTCTTTAAGAAGATTCATTGTAATGAATGTTTTTATGATATGTGATAAAAGTAAGTAGGAAAAATCCCATCACCTATATTCTAACTTTAATGACCGATTGAGAGGAGGTACTTAGGATGAAAAGCTATTAGAAAAGGAAAACAACCTTTTTCCAAACAGCACTAATTTTCCCTTTGCTATAGCAGAGCTGGCACTTTGCAAGCAATTATCAGAAGATAATGACTGGGAAGACAGCCATCTCATTGCCTGGCCTTGGTTCCTACGTGGATACAACCATTGTATGGCACAAGCACAGGAAGCGCCCACCACACAAACGAGCCAGTGGTTTCTGGGTACAGGTGTCATGTTCTCTGTGTCAGAGACTGACTCACCTTCCACATATTCCATGACCATGCATAAGTGGCGCCTGGTCTCAAAGGAGCAGTACATGCTGACAACAAAGGGGTTTTCTGCAAACGTCAGGATATCCCGTTCCACAAAGGCCTGCTGGATCTGGTTTCGGAGGATGAGGTTCTGTTTATTAATCTTCTTCATGGCAAACCTCTGCCGGGATTCCTTATGCCGAACAAAATAGACTGCCCTGAAAAGGAGCACAAGAGTCAGGGTTCAAAGGAACGGGGGCTGTTTCTGGGTACAGTAAACCACGTGATCATCCACTTTTGTTTGAAGTTCACATGACAGCCGGGACTCAGCCTACATAAGCTTTGCTGGCAACTACAAACATTCCATTTCAGGCCAAAGTCCTTTGGCTAGATTGATTTTTTAAAATCCTTTCAATAAAGGTTACGGGTCACACATATGGCATCAGATTCATTTCACTGCTGAAGAAAAGGAAATGGACAGTCTCCAGAGTGAGCTGTTTTCTGATAGCTAGATGTCGTTTTCCATTTTTCCATAAATAGGACAAAATCTGATGTATAAGTTAGAACAGGAAAATAATGAACAAAAGTACATACATATTCTGAGCTAGATCCTGTCTAGCATTAGATATCTATCAGGCATTTTTTCACAACTGAGTAAAGCAATGATTTTCTACATGATACTCATGGGATCTGCAAAAAGAGATCATACACTATAGCTTCTTAAAGTAGCTGACTTTCAACTTGAGAGTAATTTACTTCCCATGAACTTTCTAGATAAGTAAGAAGTGTGTAATAGGTCACATGAGACTGCCCTCCCTGCTAGAAACAGTAGCATATTTCTTCACTATACCTTGGCTTGAGTTACAACTATGTCTGTTTCAACAGGAAATGCATTTTCCAACCTAAAAGAGGGTCTGGAGTACACTGCATTTCTGGTCCATATGACCCACAGCTGAGGTGTCCAGCAATTTATTGTAAAATGAGCAGACTGTACGGAATTTTTGCTGAAAGTTTCACCCAAATACTCTATAGAACCATGTCTGTCTGGGTTAAGACAATGGACTCCCTGAAGCTTCAAATGATGTAGAGAAAAGAAGTAATTAGGAGAAGGATCCTTCAAACTCCACCTGGAAATGATGAGTAACAAGGAAAATGTCTTGGACGGGATCCTTTTCTCCTAAGTCACTCCTCACTTATTTCATTATTGAGGGAGAACAGGTTTGAACTCCCAAGTTAGTCAATGTTCAAATTATTAATAATTTACCTAAAGGGCCATCATCATTAGAAGTGTGTAATAGGTTATATGAGGCTGTCCTGAAACAAATGCAATGATCAACTAAGTAATAATTTACTTGAAAAGCTATCAATCATAGTAAAGTACACCCAGTAGTCTGCTTCCTAAACAAGGGGGTTATCTGAGGTACACTTTCCACTAGTGATTTTCATTGTCCCTGAAAAATGAGCACACAGGGGACGAGGATACCCTATATTCCTGCTGCACCATTATGTCAGGGTGATCCACTTACATAAACTTAAGTATATTCAATCTCAGTTTAACCAACATTCACATTTTCCTCTTAAGTGTTCGACTAGCAATTCATCTTTTTTTCAAGTGTGTTCACCTTTGTCTCATTGCATCCACCTCTTCCCTTCACTCACAAAATCACACACTTGTGGGGTCTCTTTAAACAGCTTTTTTTTCCCCTTAAATCTTTACTCTTTTTTCTCTCTCTTCATTTCTCTGCTCTTCTAGTTCTTCCTTCCATGTATACTAAAAAGCTGTCTTAGCCACATTCCACATAACCAGCTCAAGGAATAACCTGGTACTTATTCCAACTGTACAATAAACTGACGAGGGAGTTGGACGCCTACTGCTTTCCACGTGGGCTAGTCGTCCTCTTTAGGGTGCCCAAACACTTGGGCTCCCACTGGCTGGGTTAATTTCCACACCTGTTCTTCTGGCTAGACTTGATAGCATGACTGACTAACTTAAACAAATATTTAAACTGATGAAACACAAGTGTGAAAAGAGAAAGCATTGCTGTTTATAACTCAGTGGAATGTTTGGGGAAGTACTCATTAAATGTGGGTTACTAAATAAAATTCCTATTGATTTAATATGAGTGAGAAGAGTCCAAACATTGAGAAAATAATAAAAATCTAGGCAGACTGTTTCCAGTTCTTGCTTCACCTGTAAAGAAGCTAAAAGTCGGAAACTACATAGTACAGTCAGCCATACATATCCAAGGCTTCTGCACCCTTGGATTCAATCAACTGAGGATTGAAAATATTAAAAAAAAAAAAAATTCCAGAAAACTGCATAAAGCAAAACTTGAATTTGCCACCCTGGCAACTATTGATATTTACACAGCAGTTACATTGTATTAGGCATTATAAGTAATCTAGAGGTGATTTAAAATATATGAGAGGATGCCATTTTATAGACGTGACATGAGTATCTGTGGATTTGGGTATCTGAGGGGGGTCCTGGAACCAATATCCCTCGGAATGCAAGGAATGACTGTATAAATATGGTTTATACTGGCTGTCTTACAAAGGTCTTACATCAAAAGGCTAGTCAATTTACATATATTTAAGTTAAATTAAAATGTTAAAAGGACACATCACTTTTTGGTGATTTCCTACTTTGACCAACTTTTCCATTTACCAACTACCCATTCTTTCTAAATCAGATGAAAGACTTCGACAATTTTTTTCTTTTTCCAGTCACTGATTGGAGAAAATCAAGATCCAAAAACACTTGAGCTTCTCCTAATCAGAAGCTGATAGCAGGACAGACAGATTCAAAGGGAGCACAGAAAAGAACCTGGCCTCCCCTTAGAGATGAGATATGCATTGGCAGATATTGTCATGAAGGGGGATTCTTGATATACAGAATTTGTTTTTTAAAATGAACTTTAGAATTGAAAATGTTAAAAGGAAAAAGTCAGAATCTTAATATAAGCACTTGCCTACTCTTGAGAGTCAACTGGAGTACAGCTCACTTTCTAGCTCTTCTTTCAATATTTATTATTAAGTTTAGGGCTGAGGACCTCCAGACATACGATATTGTGAACTTCACTTTTAGACTATCAGTAGGTTGCCATTTTGATTTTCAACCAAGCGCCATCATTTCTTACATAAATAACTGCTTCTCAATATGTTTCAGAACAATAGAAAGTGAAGGAAAAATAATAGGGTTGTACACGATTTTATGAAAAAACAAGAGGAAGATGCCTCAGGCCCAATTTGACCAGCACCTGCAATAGGTCCTACGTAAAAAAGGTCTTCAATCTTTATTGTCAGATTTTCAGTTCATAAAATTTGATTTGACTTTCTGCTTTCCCTTGCTATTGTACTTAAAATAATCGGGTAATCTGTAGGGAAATTTACCTAAACTGGTTGAAATTAATCCTATAGGTAGCTTGCGATATCATTTCCTCAGGACAAGTCAACTAGACTTAATTAGAATTCCCTGTAGCTGGATTTTTGTCTTGTTTCTGTGCTGTTTTTACATTTCTCTACTGCTTTGGAAATATTTCTAATGGGGAAATTTATTTAGTAATGTGTGTTGTCTCTCACACACTCCTTTCCTCCCTTCTTGTAAGCTGCTGTTCTAAATCTACTCAAGTCAGCAGAGGGGGCGGGGGGAGGAGAGAGAGGGAGGGAGAGGGTGAAAAAGAGAAACAAAGAGAGACAAACAGTGCGGGACAGACAGACATCTAACACTGCTAAGCAGAGCTGCAAACCGCCCAAGGTTAGTAAATGAGCCTGAACTGATTCGGCCCCCATGTCTCTGCTTTCTGGCCTCAAGGGTTGCTTGCTTTGAAAAGACTTCTGTGTCTCTTTTTCTACACTGACCTCCCTGTGAAATAGGAAGGCCACGGGTGGGAGGTGACGCACAGGGAGTGGGGGCAACTTGCTGAGCCAAGCATCCCTCCACTCATGCAGAACTGAGGTGGGGGAAGGGAGAAACGGAATCGGGCTGGATCTGGAGCAGAATGAATCAGTCCTATCGGGAGTGTGAACGTCTCATGCATATAAAATTATGCATGACTCTGAGCGCCCCATACATGAATCCCTTGAGCAGATCCGCATGTGGGAAGGAGCGTGCAAGCGACAGGGAGAAGCTGAGAGGAAAGGCTATCAAGATGGGGCATCCGTCAACTTGCACACCTGATCTCTCGGGTAAATGACCCTGTCCTTTGAGGGTTAAAAAAAGGAGAAAGGGCAGCAAGGCTAGAAAGCAGTGTGAAGTGGGAAAGAAGCATTGTGCCTCTCAAACTTAGCTTTCTTACTTTAGAAAATTTTAGGTCAGTTTTGTTCTTTCACTTCAAAAACATTCGAAATTGTTATTTTTTAATCTAATCTACGGAGTTTATTCATATTTTTTTTAAATATGAAGCCTCTTTCTTTATTTCTTTTTATTTTTTAAGCTCTCTATTGGAATATAATTGCTTTACACTGTTGTGCCAGTTTCTGCTGTACAACAAAATGAATCCACTGTGTTTATACATATATCCCCATATCCCCTCCCTCCCACAGCTCTTTCCCACCCTCCCTATCCCACCCCTCTAAGTCATCACACATCATCTATTTGATCTCCTGAAACTGTTATTTAAAAATCTAGGTGGAAGTGCTCAATGGAAGAAGGATTTCTATACCCCAGTTAAGATGGCTACAAGTTATAAATGATATTTAGCGGGAGACAAGAGCTCTGCTTGCAGTCAGAGTATGAGTGTCCAGGCCTGGGAGCCTCTTCCCCCACATCTAAGTGGAAGTAACATCAACACCTCACCAGGTCTTCTGAGAAAAGAACGTATATAAAGAGACTCGTGCAGTGCCTAACACACAGTGGGTGTTCACTTTCTACAAAGTGCTAAGTTGGCACGAAGGGAGGTTCAACGTCCAATAAGGGATCTGAAACCTGTTAAACAGAGAAGGAAACTGGGTGCTTATTAAATTGGCAAATTGGCTTTATACCATGAATTATCACTAAGTAGGATGTTAAGAGAACCATGATGTGTTATAGCTCTTTCTAAAGAAAGGGTTAGTTTCCAGCATAATCGATTTTGAAGAGTCACAGAATGGGTGTCACTGTAAGTCACTGATGTGAGTGGTGAACTCGGTTACAGGGATGTCCAAGAAAGCCTCGAATGGCTCCAATTCATGGACCCACAGGTGATCCATCTGTTCAGCCAGTTCACAGCTGCCCACGACCAGCATCCCGATCAGGGGGGCCGGTGGGTGTAGCTCCATTCAAATTTTAGGTTAAAAATAACTAAATCATAGAGGAAATCTGTCAGAAATGTAATGAGAGATTAACTCAGAGAAGAGAAAAAGAGAAAAAAAAAAGTTTGGCTCATTGGCGGAGGCTCCCGCAGGCAGCTTGTAAGCCCATTAATGACTTGGCCTGCATCCTGGGTGTTTACTGATTCACAGCTTGTTTAACTTCTTGTATATTCCCAACCATTCCCCAAAGTGTGATATACCTCATCTACTATACAGCGGTTTAATTGCACTACAAATGAGTTTACTCAACCAATTAGAACTCCAAATACGGCTAAGATATATGCCCAAATTTTATAAAAGTGGTGCTTCACAGACAATCCTATGCCAGAATTCCACCAACAATAAAATCGAGCTTAAGTCTAAGTTCAGTCTTCTCCCTAATCAAAGAAGAAACCCACAGGTGATCTCCAGAACTAAAAGGGATTAAAAGCCAATAATATATAAACAAAACCCACAAACAACCGCATGCTAAAACAATCTTCTTAGGTAGAAGAGTTTCAGTGAGGTCCTTGAAAGAAATAAAATATTGCAAAAATAAAACATCAGAAAGCATTTATAAGCCACATCAGGAAATACGCCATTTGACATAATCCTCAAAACAAATCAGTGAAGCATAGAAAGGACTCACAAATATTTAAGTTCTTCACTAAGTTAATGGTGTGGAAAATATTAGAGGTGAAAAAAACACCGTAAGGAAAATCATCCCTGGTGGCATAACAAAAATCGTTTCTATCTCATCTGCTCGTGTGTGTGATAAATGGTAATAAATGTCTACGGGATTGTTTATTGCTCTCCACCTACAGATGGAATTGGGATTAATACTTAATTAAACTAGAGTTCTGGGCTGTCTAAAATGGATCAGGACATAGTTTGTGTATTAATTACCCTTCCGAACTATTAGTAACTCAGAGGGATCTTGTCAGCATTGACCTTATGCCATGAGAAGGAAACTGTGTCTATAAAAACGAATCAAGGAAGGGGCCACTAATGTGATCAGACAATAGCAGAGAGCTCAACTGAAAAAAAAATCGTGTTGTAACATAAAGACTAAAAGAAGCGTATTACTTTAAATTTCCAATCAGCCTTCTTATTTAGGTACTTCTCTCCCAAGGTTGACTGCTGGTCAGACAGGAAGTACTGGTTAATTCTCAAGTAGAAATGCTATAAATGAATTTACATATATTCAGATATACGTATGTGTGTGTGTGTGTGTGTGTCTGTGTGTGTACACATATCCCGATGTCTATCTACATAGAAACAGGTATGTACAAAAATTTTCTCTTACTTTAGAAATTTTTACTTTCTAACGTCTTCCTCTCCAACACTCTAAAATAACTCCCAGGTCACCTGAAATGTTTTCTGATTGGGTATGCAATGAAAAATGATTTGGGCTTCACCTTATACCCATCAATGAAGGGGCAGTGATCTGAAAACTAAAGTCCCCAACAACATCTATTTGGCATAAGATAAATGGGGAGAATATATTTCTCAGGTGTGTTAAAATACAATCGAGAGTTTTCTTGAATAACTCACCCATAGGCTCCATTGCTAATCAATTTGATCGTCTCAAAATCACTTTCCCGAGGTTTCCTTCGAAGTTTCAGGGAAGCATTAGAGCTCTTGGAGACAAAATACGGACGTTAAAAAAACAGCTCAGAATTTAAGAAAATGATCTTAGCAGGAAAATAACTAATATTTGAATTCTATCCTCTGTTGTTTAATATGTTAAAGTGCAGTATTCTAGCCAAAGGAACCTGGGGGACGGCTTTAAAGATCAATTTTCCAAAGCAGTTCTGATAAACTACTCCTCATGACAGTAGCTCAGTTTCACTGAAGTGAACCTCATTTCCAGGAGACAGAGGCCTCAAGTTTTTGAAAATTCCTGATTTCAATGTACCTCTGTAAACTAGTCAGGTCAGCCTCATCCTAGTCTTTCAAAGTTTTAAGACTGAAGTCCAAAATGCCAAACCTTAATTCTAGTTTCAGTCAATCAGAACAGAATGGGCTGGAGTGGCTCTATATGGGCTGGTGGACCAGGCTTCTCTGCCCCTGAGCACAGCATGTCTATTTCATTCCCGTAGCAACCTTTCCTGTTTACAGTGAAAGGGACAGCCAGGCAGAGCCTGTCTACCGTTCTTTACTTCCATTCGCTGTAAGTCTTACTTACAATGGTCTAGATATCAATTTTCAAAAAAATAGCTCTTGAAAACATTTAGCTCCAAGGACACGTATAAGCAGAGTTGGTTTTGTTTTTTGTTTGTTTACAAAATTCTCTCACACCCCATGTATCTCAGCATTGAGAGGGGGTTACCAGTCATTTCACTCCCTCTGCAAAGATGAGAATCCCCTTCCCATAACTTTGGAAGCAACCCCATGACTCTGACGCACGTGGCCTCCACCCCCGCTCAGTGCAGGCATGCCCCCGCCAGGCTGCCCCACCGCCTTCGGAAGACTTAGACTGAGCTTCCTGCCTTGCTCAGCGTCTGCCTTCTCTCACCCTCCCAGGGAGATACTTCTGTATCTACACACATAACTCATCCAACAACCTGGCCTCTGGGCCGCCTGACCTCCTCAACTCAACCAGCTCCTTTCTCTATTTCTCCATGGCCTCTGGCCACAGGACCTGGGCCTACTCATCCCCTGCCAACACCCCATCTCAGAAAACATAATCCAAGACTGGGACCACTTACCTGTTCAGCCACCCCACCCTGACTGCTCTCCACAACTCTGGCTGTGAGGCCCTGAACCAGCCCTCCTGTCTCACTAACTCTTCCCCACCTGAGGAACCTCACCTGTGCCCAGGGATGACGCCTAACTCACCTAGGTCATCCACCAAAAACTCTCCCTCCGAGGGCCAGAAGATCCCACAGCTCATATACAATTGCCAGCGTGACGGCTCTCCCTGGATGTCTCAAAGGAACCTCAGCTTCAGCTCATTCAAAATTATGACACTTATGATGAAACTAACAGAAACAGCTACCGTTTATTTAGCATATGTGATGCTGTCCGAACCATTTTACACAGACTACCTCATTTAATCTTTTATATCTGTTTTACAGGTGAGGAAACTGGGGCACAGAGAGACTCCCACAGCTAGTAAGAAGTGAAGCCAGGTTTGGAATCTGACAATCTGACTCCAGAGCCTGGGTTTTTCAGCCCCCAGGCTACACAGCTGCCCCTCTTTCCTAACCACCACCACCAACTGGGGGTGGTCCATCCTGGCTCCTCTTCCGCTGTTCACATGTAGCAAGAATGGCACCGGAATCCAGGACCTCTCACCTGTGCCTCGGCTGCAGCCTTTCAAATGGCTTCCCCGGGCCACCCCTGCCTGCTCCCCTCACCCCATCTGCTTCCCACAGGGCAATCAGTGTGATTTTTTTCAAGTTGTACCTCTGTGCAGGTCACCTCCCTATCTACTCCTCCCCACCCCCTACACACATACCTTTCCTCCACAGCTCAAAAGCTTCCCATTGTTCTTTCAAAGAAACAGTTTGACAAAGATGAACAGCAAGGAGGTCTGTGTCCAGTTTTTCCCCCAGCTCTCCAGGCTGCAAGGTCTCCCTCACTCTTAAGCCCTCAGATGCACTCTCTCCCTTGTGCCACATGATGTTCCCTTGGCTTGGAATGTTCCCTTTGCCCTTTCTCATCCTAGTAACTTCTCACATCTCAAGCGTCCTCTCCTTAGAAGATCTTTCTGGACCGGCAAGATAAAGGTAAATCTCTTTATGTTTTGTTCCAGGGGCACAGGGCCCTTTTTCTTCATAGATCTTATTCAGGTTTCTCATTTTGATTTTTTGTGCATGATTTCTTTTTATTATTTTGTTTCTTTTTGAAGAGAGGGGCTAAAATTGTATGCCTAGTGCCTTGCATACAATAAATACGTGTTGAACAAGTAAAGTAATTAACACAGCCAACATCTCCAGATGCTAATAAACAGAAAAGCCAACATTATATTTCATCAAAAAAGATACTTACACTCACTGATTCATCTGTTTCTGGTGTTTCTGCTGTCCCACTATCATAGTTTCCCAGCTGAGCCATTTCTAAATTAAAGAAAAAAAAAAAGCAAAGTTTAAGAGAAATAGGACAATTGTGATTAGGCAAGAGCACTATGCTAAAACAAAAGAAAAACAGTTTCTCCAATATGAAAAAAAGAAAAAAAATATTCTGTATTCCAGTGTACACATGGGAAAATCTTAAATCCCAAATGGCAAGAACCAACAACTGATATTTTGAAATTGTTCATTACATGCCCTTTCCCCCAGAACCCCATTTCTTATGAACACACAAACACAGCCACTTAGAGCTGGGCCTCTGCTCATGCTAGCAGGATCCACTGGCTGACACAACCGCCACAGCTTGGAAAAGGTTTAGGGGGGTCAGTGCCTATGCTTGTAATCAAATACTCAAGAGAGGCAAGTGTCCCAGGCTCTGACGGGCATCAAAGAGGCACTGCCTACAGCTCAGAGATGAGTCTCAAGTTGCGGTGAGAATCCCTTGCTCCATTCCTTCACACACACTGAGGGCAAGCCCTCCTGGTACGTGAGAATTTGCAATTTGTCAGAAAGGAAACGATTTTAATATTGTTTACACAAAACAGCAATAGCAGCTAACATTTATTACGCTTTCTTGCATCTTGGGTGCAGAGGTAAACTCATACAATCCTAAAACAGCCCCATGAATAGACACCATTATCCAGTTTTTATGGAAAACACTGAGGCACAAAGAAGCTCATCGCAGTGTGTCCAATGCCACATCACACAAGTGCACTGACACTCTGGCGGTCCCATTCCAGACCCTCATTCCTAACCTTCAAAGGTCAGGCTTTAGGTCTGCTAGTGTCCATCATGACAAGAAGGGAAACAAATGCAGATGAGAGTTTGCAATAATCATATTTTAAGTGATTTTCACAAACAGATTAAAAATTATCCTCTGATCTGAATCAAGAAAATTAAGTGTCAAAAGTTAAAACACAACTTCTAGTGATAAATTTGTATGACTAAACACAAAACATCAAAAATCACTATTAATTTTTTTAAAGACTATAGAGGTATATAGATAGGCCTTAGATTATTCACCTCCCAAAGGTTCAGCCTACAGTGATATTTACTGCCAGGTAAGAAAACTGTGAAGAGCTCACTCAGTCTACAGTTCAAGGGCTGACACACCCTTAACTCTATCGGCGTGAAGAGTCACTATAATATACTTTGACAGCCTCCCCCACTCCAATTATTTTCATAAAAAAAACAAATTAAAAGATGGTTCTGTTTTAAATAGAGTTTCTGCTAAATAACTATTATCTGGGAAATACATATTATTTGTAAGCAGTGGGTAGTAATGGAATGGAACCAAGAGTCAGCTTCTGAAGCAGGAAGCTAAGGCATCATTTTGTAATGCCTGAAGAGATTTTTAAAACTCATCTAAATACCATTAAACATCTGCCCTTTTTATTTCATTGATTTAAACCATTTCTGAAGACTCATGATTCAAAAAGGTAAAGATGGTAATTTAAAATCCTAGTGGGGAAAAAAATCTCTCCCCAGGGAACTTTTCAGAAAAGCAGCCACCAGTCTCTGATAAGTGATGAATCTGTTGTGGTATTGCTTTCAGTACAGTATAAATTTATCTGGCATTATCTCCCAGTAATGCATGCATCATCTCACTGGAAGCAAAGATTCGATGGCCGTAAGAGCAAATAAAGTGGGGGAAATAGGAGAGCAGGCAGAGAGCAGCAGGTTCCCTGGCTGTTGACGGGAAAATATCTGTGCCAACAGTCAGTATCATCACAAACAATTTAGCAAGATAAACACTTTGCAAATTCGATGTAATGAACCAGGAAGACAATGTGGAATAAATAAGTCTATGATTGTTTTTGAGTCTTTTTTCAGGCAGTATATAACCTAAGTGTTTTAAATAACAATCACAAACAGTAATGAACAGGAAAAGGTGGTGGAAGGAGTGGTTTGCCAACATCAGATTTGAAAAAAAAAAATCACTAACGGGGTGCTTCCTCTTCTCTGCATTTAATAGCATTAGATCTATTTTTTTCTTTTTTTTCATTTGCATCAACCAGAAATCCTTGTATAATATCTCTAGAAAGCGTTTTTCCCCCTACTGGCTCTTCAGTATATTACGATTTTTCATACTTTTTTGAGACACGGAAGTAAAAATAGACTTACGAACGCTGCACCTGATTTAAAGTTAATCATCACTTATCAGTTACCTTACTCCCAGATTACTTTACATTTAAATGTCACTTTCAAATTAAACGTAATTAATTTCTTTACCAACATTTTCAAAATGTGCACCCTTGAGAAGAATCCAATGGAGATTTGCAAGAGAAAAAATACCTAGAGAAGATGGAAATTTAAATCCCCCTGATAGTCTGGACTTGTCAGACTGATAGGCCTCTAGTATTTCAAGGTCTCTTCCCTACTCTAGGTAAACACAAAATTCAACTTGGGGCTCTTTCCTTCAAATCACAATTGGCCCTGAAATTTGGCCTTTTTAATAGACAGAGCCAAAACATGAGGGGAAAAGTGAAGACTTGCCGCCAAGCTCTTCCATGAGGCCATGGTGGGTAAGCAAGTAAAAGGTCAGCCCAACCAGACCTACGGTACTCACCTTCCAGAGGGTCCTTATTGAGGCCCAGCTGGCTAATGATGTACCTGGGAATGTCCGTTTTAATACCCTGTCCTTCTTTTGCATGGCCTTCTGCTGCTTCCAATAGGTAGTAAAATTCTTCAGGATCAAATTCCTACCAGAAGACAAGCACAATGGATACTTCTTTGAGCCAAAATTGTCTAATGTTTTATTATATAAACCCTGTTCACAGTAAAATTGATGGATATACATTGCTTTAAGTTACTTCTTTAAGTTACAGAAAGAAAGCAAATGGATTACTTCATTTAAAAAGCACATAATTTTCAGTTCAAATTCAAAGCCGAATCATATTCTAAGATGATACATTTATATACTTGGTAACCCAAAGATATGTTAGATACTCTACACTTCCAATTTCCTTACCATGCCACTTTGAAGGTACTGTGCTCCACTTAAGATATCTATCTTATTGAAAATGAACAGGTCTGAATTTTTAATTGTGCCTTTTTTAGTAAAGTTTTAAAAATCTGTGAATCTCATCCAGAAGATTCAGTTTATTTCTCTGGACAAAGAGCCACAAAAGGAGTAATGTTAGAATGCATTTTTCTCAAAGGTTTTGTAGGAAACTCCCTTAGTACAGAGGTGTCCAAAAATATTAGAAAGAAAAATCTCAAAATTACCACTCTTATCACTGAGCTCTAAAATTAAATTGTTAATAGTCACATAATGTGAACATTAAGAAAGAAAAACATGAAATTAGTACTTTCAGATACTTCTGAGTTCTGTTAAGAATTTGGGGACATGTTTTCCTCAGTATTTCACTTTATTTGGCTGTCTGCTGCTTCCATACGTAATAAAAACCTTAGGATCACATCACTCCAGATGCATGCTGTGGATTTATGTGTTGTAAACAATTACAGATTTAAAGCACAGTTACTATTTTCAGTTATATTTCCTAGATTTCCCCCCACCCCCCAGGATTTTTTCCCATTTTTGTTAGTGCCCCAAAGAGGCAACTTCGGAATCTCAGCATTTCACCTGAGAATTACTCAAGTGTTTCTAAAGGCCGTATGAAAAAGCATGCTACAAATGAAGCAAAGCTGAACCAATGGCCACGCTCAGTACCCTTTACCTAAACCTACAACCAGAGACAAGGCAAGCCTGGAACTACAGGCCTAAGACGACTGGTTGGGAGAAACATTCCCTAAGAGTCTCAAACTTCAGTTTCATCTGAGCTTTAAACAGCTTGGAACGTAGCAACATCTTCACATCTACTTCTGAGCTCACTTGTTTCTCTCTTTGATAGGCTACATGTACTTTTTCTGTTTCTCTTCTGATAAAGAGTGATTACTGCAAAAAGTCATTTCTTCTTTTAAGGCAAGATCTCTCTTAGCACATCTGCTGCTGTCCAGAGAAGCAAGTTTCAATGCTATATGGTATTTTCCCCAAACTGAACAACTGCAAGAAGTATAAGCCTGTGGTGCATGATTCAAAAGGTACAACAGCAAGAGCAGGATAAAAAATCAGTCTTCCTTCTGCCTGTATCTGCCAGTCACACAGTTCTCCTCCCCAGAGGCATCCTGAGTACTTTCCTCCCCCTTTATCCTTCCAGAGACACTCAAATGCTGAATGGTGCTTTTCACTCTGTGGTTCCAGGGGTCCCAGCCATTACTGGAAAGACTTCCTCCACTACATGCCTACCTTTCTCCTCCAGACTCACCTTCTACCACATCTCCCTATGCATTGGTATATGTTTATAAGGCTGTAAACATTTCACTGTTATAAAAAACTATGAATCTTCATTACAATAAGAGCAAAACCAAAGCAATATCATCAAGTATGTATATGTGTCTGTGCATGTAAAATTCTGAAAAGTTGTATTGTACAAAGTGTTATAAATACTTTAATGGCTCATGAACTTAAAAGTGAGGTTTGATACTGCATTAAGCCCCATAAAACTATTCTTATGTTTGAAGCTTCATCTTTGTTCACAGTGTTGACTGAAATTTCAATCAAAATCACACAAAATAAAGATTTTAAAACAGGAAAATGATCACTGACTAAAGAAAGTATAATTGATAAGACAAACTAATCTTGGAAAGTCTCATTTCTTCAGGTCTGGATAAGGCCCTACTGTATTCTCCAAATGCGTTCTGACTAGCACATATTTCGAACATGCCACATTTTAAAAGTAACAATTATAACCCCAGGTCACCATATGTCTATTTCTGATTTCCCTCTCTCTGCATCTTGGCATCTCCAAAAAAGTGAGGCACAGCAAGTGTCCTAAATGAGCCATAATACGGAAATTATCCCGAGATAAGTCAAGCACATTATTTCATGATCAATTTTTAGGTTTGACCAGAACGTGATGCGACTCTCTCTTAATAGTCAACAACTCACCAGGCACTCTAATAACCGAGCAGGGCGGGCAATAACAATTAGGATCTTTCGAACTAGTTGTTTAATAAATGCCAATTCTCCACTTTCTGAACGATCGTGAGCCTGTGAGGAAGCAACGAAAAGAATGATGAGACAGAGTTGCTCCATTAAATGGGAAAGAAAATCAGCAAAGCATGCTAATTAGATAACTGCAAATATTCAAAAATTAAGCGACTTAGAAAATTCTTTTAAAAGATTGATAAGCAGACATTATCGCTACATAAATGGACACTATTAAATGTCTATATCTACAAAACGGCTCTATTAGCTAAATTTTAATGGCAAAACTTTGATTTATTCTCTGTGTTAAAAATCAAATGTTAGCACTCTTAATGTGAACCATGAGTGAAGGAGACATTAAAAGTTTATGACACATTAAGTATATGGTACAGGCAGAGTGGGCAGCTGATGAGGAATCTTCATTTTCCAGATGTAACTTCTCAAATGAATGAAGTGGCTATTACAGTGAAGTCCTGATTTTGTTATCATGGGAATTTAACACATTCATGAAATATACCTTACATATACAGCATGATTAGCCTAAATTAGTTATTTCTTAACATGTAAGAAGTTGTGCATTGTTTATTTGAAATGTTAGGTGAATAATCAAGTCAAAGGCAACTTTCCAAAATGTAGAGAAACCACATACAGGCAAAAGCAAAACAGCTAATATTTAAAAGAAAAAACATTGAGAAGATGACCACTTGTGAATGACTGTAAAACAGAATGTGTTTAAAGACAACCAACTGGTAACGTGAACTATAGGTCCTAGTAACCTATAAGGATGGCAGGACATATACGAGGAGACATACACAATATTTAAACTGTATTTAAGGTTTCTGTTCACTTTTTGTTTTGTAACAAAAACAGATTTGGGAAGATACAATGAAGGCCAAGAAATATGACTATATGTCTGCTTTATAGTTTATTCTTAATCAAAACTAAACAGAACATCTTAAAGATAAAGCAAAAAACCCCACCTAACTTCTTGACTGATAATTTGGACTAGATATTTGAATTTCCTCTTACTATAATAATTATTGCTTTATAAATTAAGGAATATAAAGAAAATCTAAAAAGCCTAAACATATTTTGGTGGTCTCTTCAGGGAGAAACAAAAACTTTATCTTAAAAAAATTAACAATAGCTAAGATTATACAAATTCCATTGCAAAAATTGTAAAAATAATCAGTTCAACTTCTTACTTCTAAGAATTATCAGCCATAACCAAGGCCAAAGCATACAACAAGTTATACTAACACAAATAATATTTTATATACTATCATTAGGGGAAGAAGGGAACTTTGTTAAAACAACACCAAAGAAAATCACACACTCAGCGTGAGACGCGAAATAAATTTTGTGGCTGCCGGCAGCAAGCTCCAGCACTCATGGATTCCCTGTGTTTGTATTTTAAGCGTTGGCCACTATATAAAATACTGAGACTCAGATTTGAGAGTAGGTTATAGCTTCTTACGCATTTTATTTTCTTTGGCTAAATACATCTAAGTGAAAAAAAGAATGGAGACATAAAAGCATTCATCTGGAACTGACCTACACCTCAGGACTTTAAAAAGGCATCAGTTAAATCAAGCTACTCAATCTCAAGGGGACTTGGCTTGAGTGTGCAAAGGATTGACAATGGGAAAAGTGGCCGGGAGACAGGCTAGGCAGGCGCACAAGGTCACGGCTGGGAACTGACAATAATTGCATCGCGGGGAACGGCAAAGCCAGGCCTCGCAATGTGATTCTATCCAAAGGGGCAAGTTCCCTTGTGACCTGTTAGCTCCAAGCTCTGGAAGGACATTGTGAATGTGATTCTGAAGATACTTTTAATTTTCACAAAAGGACTGAAGGAAAGTGTTTATCTGTGAAAATAAACAAGGAAACACTCTTATTCATACCTGACAGTGTTCTTTATGTTACACATATACATGCTTCTCTGCCCCAAAGAGAAATTTCTCTAAAAATCAAAATCAATCTCTAAAATATCAATCTATTATATGGTACATTCAGATAATTTCTGAAATCCTAAGATTTTTTTTAATTGCCATGAAACAGCCTGCCAAGTCTATCATACAGAAACAAAATTAAGTGGGGGATTTCAATGTAAACAGCTTTGGCTAAGGATTCTACCCTTTTCAGGGAACACCTATGAAGGAATGAATCCCAGAACTTAACAGGTAATTATGGTAATATCCTGGGACCGAACTGTGGAATTAAGGAAGAAGTATCTCACAGAGGTAAATTAATTTTTATCTTAATTTATAGTAGAATTGGTCCATGACAAATTGGAAATTGACAACAAAATCCAAAGACAATGTGTTCACCCAAAGACAGTCTGAGAAACACTGCCTTAGTGGACTGCAATAGGCTGAATTGTGAAAAATGGGAACGGAGCACAGAAACCTCTGTTGGGAGGTTTAGGTGGGAAAGGGAAGAAAAATAGTGGCTGCTAGTCAGAGAGGAATCATCTCATCTTGCCACAACTAAATTCAGTACGAGCAAGGACAGATGGATTTCTAGAAAACTAGGATGCCAATATTTTCCTTCACTTCCATGCAATTATTTACATAATCATGCTTAGAGAAGACCACCTACGATTTTATTTACATGGGCATAACGTATGCTGATGGGATACAGCAATACAATATATCCAAATATATAGGCTAAATAGGTTTTACTTGTAGGCTGTGAATGATCAATTTCAGTCAGGACAGTGATATTATACACTAATTCCATTCCATCAAGCTCACTCCCTTCCTGACCTGGGTGTTATCAGGAACTAGGCATGCAGGTGTTAAGCCTAGAAGGGACCTATGTTTGTCATTTTAGAAACTGGATATTTTATTAGAAGAAAAACTGACACTAATGCAAATATAAGTTGCCATTTACTATGTAACACCACATGCAGGTTAATTAATAGGACGCATGGCCTGGAAGAAGCCAGCAATTTTCCATTTAGCTTTTCCAGATATTAGAACTAGATAGCATCATCAAATAACACACATACATGCAGGCAATTTATAACTTTATGGTTAAGGAGTGGGGAAAAAAATCACTGCTTCAAAATCCTTCACAATCCACTTATCCTAGAGCCATAGATTGTTGGGTCCCAAGGTTCCTGTAAAGGTTATTGTATTAACTTTCTATTACTCTAAACGTTGACCAGAATCAATTTATAGCAAGTAGCAATCAATTTTTTTTTTCTTCTTCTTTGCTTCCCTGGAATATGAACTCCGTCTCATGGTTAAAACTTGTTAAGCAAATGCTCTCATAAAATTTTTCTTGTTTCAGGGGAAAAGCAAAACAAATCGGAGAACTTTATAAGGTGTAGGGTCCATACCTCCTGTAGCAACTTATCTAATTTGTGCTGTAATTCAAGGAAGTATCGTGAGGTGATGAGACCCTGGTGGGATTTATCCAAGCAATCGCGAGCCAGTTCAATAATCTGATGGTGAGTGAAACTAAGCACTCCATCTGCGAGGGGGAGAACGTGGTCCGGAGAGTAGCTGGTGATGATCTCCTTTAGGCGCTCTTCCATCTGAGCAGTAGCCTGTTTAGAGAAGACACGCATGCACGGACATAATACAAGGAAACATATATGTAAACAACGCAATCACCACATTTATCTAGCATTTTCAGAGACCTCCACAAGTTATTAAATAGAATTCTAGAATTAAATTTAAAACAAGCCTCACTTTTGTATGATACTATAATGGTACATACATATCATTATACATTTGTCAAAACCCACAGAATACGCAAGAATGAACCCTAATGCAAACTGCAGACTTTGGGTGATTATGATGTCTCGGTATAGGTTCACTGATTATTACAAATGGACCACTCTTGGGCTGGGGGTGTGTGTGGCTGGGGTGGGGATGTTGATGGGAGGGGGTTCTGCATGTGTGGGGTCAGGGAGCATTTGGGAACTCTCTGCACTTTCTGTTCAATTTTGTCATGAACCTAAAACTGCTCTAAAAAATAGTGTATTTGAAAAAAAACAGATGAAAAAGAATGAGCCTCACCATGTGGAAAAAAAGATCGGAGGTATATAAGAGAAACTGAATCTCCCAGGGTGATAATTACTTTTTTCCTATGCACTATCAAATGTAAAATGGTCCATGTAAGCTTCTCCAAATAACTCAGTATCTGTGAACTGCTGTGCTCTCATTTCAGATCTTGGGCTCTTTCAGATAGATTGCCAAAAATATCAAATACTATAGCTCTGTTTTTACCTCTTCAAAAGTCAAGACTGATGCTAGAGTTCCACAGGGTGGGCCAAGAGTTTATTCCCTTGGCTGCGTTTTGAACAAGCACCTTGTACCATCTTTACTCTTTCCACAGAAAGCTACATCATGGCCAAAATGCCAAGGGGATTCCCTTGGTGACATAAGTCTAAAACTTCCTTCCCAATGTTTATTTCATTCTCTGGGATCCCGGACAGCCTGACCAATATTCCTTGCTTGCATTAATTGTATATGCTGGGAGAGTCCCTCTGCTTCCTGTTCCCTTCTAAAACCCTAACCAGTATTAACTAGTATCGTCAGGATCTGTTTCCCTGGTGAACAAGTGACATGTGATAAATGGCTAAAATGGCTGGAATCAATGACATCAATGTTGGGTTCATTACAAATAATAAGTACTCTACTCCTGATTTATGAAGCCAAAGATTTCCTTTTGCTCTATTGCCTAGGGTTACAAAGGTGATGGGGGAGGGACAGGAACAGAATGGAGAGACTGCTTCTCCCAAATGTGCAGGAACACGCTGGTGGGAAAGTCGTGGAGACGAGGTGATAGGGACCACCGGATGGCAGCTCCCTGCAGCCAAGGCATCTGGTAACAACCCTTCACCAAGGCCTCTCTGGCTCCGTCCAAATTCTATTTGCCGGTCTAATGGGGAACACTGCAATTAAATGTTCCCTTCTAAGTTAAGAGGGTTAGACTGTGATTGCTAAAGAGATTGGAAGCCGCGGCAAAGAAAAATTAGGTGAAAAAAGTAAAAGACTTCTGTGATATATACCAATCATGACATATACAAGTTTCTGCTTGACCATACAGCAGCGGGCCCACAACACGGGCAGAAGGAGAACCAGGGTCTAGAGGCCTTTCAAAGCCGACGCCCTCCGGAGCACCTCACCAGGCTCACCCAGTGCAGGATAACCAGCGGGATTCACTTTACAGTCAGTTCAGCCCAGAGAATGTGTGGCTAGTTCTCAGCAGCTTTTAAAAATGTTTAGTGATTTTATCTTTCTAAAGAACGCTATGGTGCTATTTTATGTGAGTCATGATTGGACTGGACCATTACTTCCCACGACAAACACCTTACAGACACTAAACCTGTGTTGCCCGTTTGTTTAGATGCTAGGTATCTTCAATTCAATTCATTACCTTTGGGAACCTTTCTTTGTAGACATGGTTCATCATAATTATTTCATGGTCACAGCAGGCGGGAGAACGTCCAGGGCTGCAAGCAAAGCAAATGACCCTTTCAAACTTGCCACAGCATGAAATGAAAATAAGCTTTTTATTTATAAACAATTGGTTGCATCAAAAATACTACGCAGCCTTCGTAAGAAAAGTATATTAGGTAATAAACTACAAAATCAGTCATTAGTACACACGCACACATACATACTCACAAACACAGAGAAACCCTGAGTAGGATTCAAAAAGGAAGCTCCAGAAGTGAAATGCCACAAATTAATTATAGCTACAATATAAAAGTTCAGGAAACATTCTTAAATTGCGATTATATTTTGCATGTAGCATGCACTCGAGTGGTTCTAGAAACAATTAATGAACTGCAATATAAAAGAAGACACGGTAGCTACAAACAGCGACATTTAGGGCACCCTGAACTGTCTAATTTCACACTTTTATCATACACCTGCGCTCTGCCACGTACCACTGAAGAGGTTTAAGAGTGTTCCACGGCACAGGTGTCACTACTGAAATCCATTTTATGGCCTGGCAAATATTTATTCGGGATGCTGAGGTAGGCATTGTGTATAATACGAAACAGAAGCATACAATGCTGCATTTTCTTTATTTCAATAGTAGGCTCCTACCTAGTGGTATACAGTCAGGCAACTTCAGTGTGTGTTTATATATTCCTCAGAGGACACCGCTGCTTGCACTAGATATCCTAGGAACTCCTTTCATAAAACCAAAAATGGCACCCATACGGTAAAATACGATGGCTCTAAACGAATTCATAAAATTGGTCTTTCATTCCATATCTCAAAATAATCCAACACAACTATGCCATGTGGCTACATTTACTATATGACACTAAATAAGAAGGGTACAAAGGAAAAACCCTTCTCAGCAAACTTTGATGTTCAACTGCATACCTGACAAATGATGTTTTATAATAACGCTTAATATATCCAAGTGGAACAGCTCTATAGCATGAAGATCTCATACTCTGGAGGACCCAGGGGTGGACAACCCTGCTCTCCCTGCTGAGAAGGACCTGTTGTCCCAGCTGCTGGGACTGCAGAAGCCTTCCGCCGCCAGTCCCTTCAGGGACAGCCTCAGCTACAGAGCCCCCTCACCCAAAGCCATGTCCTTCCCAGGGTACCACATCCCAGGACTGAGACAGGGATACAAAGGAAGGGCCATTTGGCCCAGACGGACAGCTCTGACGGGTTGTGTCATCCCCAGAGCTCCCTGTGGGGTTGCGGCTGTCAGGCCTGCACTGCAGCTAGATTTCTCCCTCTGCTCAATCCTGCTTCCTCCCCACCTCCCACAGGTATACTTCCCAAGCACTCCCTAATAAACAGCCTGGTCCCTGTGTTAGAGTCCGCTTCCTGAAGAGCCAAACTGTGATATACGTAATTTTTTGAGACAAGGCCAAAATAAAACTAGCCCTACTCAATGTCAAATGGACTACATTGGTACCCACAAAATACAAGGATACAAACTCCTAACAATTCGTTCGTAACCCTGAAGAAAGTAAGACCTGTGATGGGAAGAAAGAATGAAAGAACTGGGTGGATTTTCGTAAAGCAGAATCTGAATTCCACATGTGAACCTGAAGGTGCTGGCCTTTTCAGCCAAGCTTCTTCCTCGTAAAATATTAATTGATGTAGCACCATAATTAGATGGTCTTAAAATTTCCAATGCCTAGAAGTTCCTCTAGGTGGTCCCTGTTCCATTGTGGTTACTGCTACCACAGCAATCAGCAAATTGTAAGAATTTAAAAGAAAAATAATAAGATGCCTTTCAATGGTAACTCACAATATCATGTGTAGATGGAAAACTATATTTACAGTCATTCATAAGTCAGTTAACACATATAAGAATTAGAGGACCAAAAGTCTTCCCTTGAAATGGTTGAAAAGAGATTATCCAGCTCATTGAAATTTTTCAATCAGTTCTACATACCTCAGACTTCGGGAACGAGGGCGCATGGGCGTATTCCTGCATCTGTTCTCTGTGGCGATGCTTTCAGTGGTACAAAAATGTTTTGATAAGAAATGTAATTCATCTGGTGTTGGTTGATATGGTAACTGATGCAACTTCTCCTGGGAGGAACAGGAAGACTAAAACAAACCAAAGTGAGGTTTTATTACTATCTCAAAAAGAAATTCTTTAAATGAATACGCGATCACAGCACTAAATTTTGTTGTATCACCATTTTATACTGCATCCTTCCCATGTTATAATTACAATAGCTAGTGCCTAAATGTATACCTTGATAATTGTCTCTGGAAGGTCAAAAGGGCTTCCATATTTCAACTCATTTGTCTATAAGATAATTTCCCAAAACAAAGGTTACTCTCTGGAGAAAACCCAGGCTCTGAAAATGGATAGGACCCAGTCAAAGGCACAGCAAGAAAGTGACAACTGGAGTAAGAATTTAGGTTCACTAAATGACAGATTAGTTCTCAACTGAGTATGGTACCCTCGCTTCTACCACCTGCCAAAAATCAAACACTGTGACTTTTAGGTAAGTAACATAAAATGAATTCTATGATGTACAGTCATAAATAAGGTAATGTGATCTCTCTTTACAAATCATGCTATCCTTTGATGCAATTACCATCGATATGTGTCCTGGGTAAAAAGGGGAGGAGATAAAGACGATACTTGTCTTACTAATGCCATTGTTTTAAAAGTTGGAATTTTCTTTTACTGTTCTCTTGGCTTAGGCTTTTTTTTTTTTTTTTAAAAACACCTTTAGTGGTGGTGAGTTTTTTATCCCTTGAATATAGATTTTCTCTTTGAAAACTGCCACTCAACACTTGGAGCAAAGTAAGGTAGAAAAGGTGAATGGCTAAATAACACTGCTTTTACTCAGTATGAGAAATATAACTATAAATCAAAGTGACTGCTTTTTTGCTTTTATTGAGAGGTGAACTCTTTAAGCATTCTAAGGAAAGAGATGAGAAATGTTTGAATAATGGAAATATAGGTAGAATAAGCATATTTTGAAAGATACCCCTCATTTGAATATTCCATTCTAGTAGGGTTTTTTTATTTAAAAAAAGAAGCAGATCTGCCACATTAAGAGCACACTTCATAAACACTGCAGCACCACAATGCAGCAACTAGAAATTAATGACTAAAGCTTAAAAATATCCTTAAACCTTGCAATTATAAAACACCTTCTAAGTATATACTGAGATGAAGATTTCCTACAATGTAATGAGATTATTTTATAAACTATAAAAATGAGAACACTACTAGAGAGATTTATGAGGTAAACCAAAGCTCTAGTCACAAAGGACAGGTGTAGTCTTAAATACGGTCACTACAGAAAAATAAAACACAAAGAAAGTCAAGTCAAGCAATCAGTAAAAGAAGAAGAAAATCAATGCTAGCAGGAGAGAAGCAGCAGCGATAAAAGCAAACGATGAAATGAGCAAACAGAAAAACAGAACTAAGGATTTGTACATAGGTCTCAAAGGTACATCAATGTCTACAGTTCTGTATCCAAGATTTCAAAACCCCAAAACATAAAAGTTTATTCATAAGTTTACAGTAATCCTTTTTGGTGGCAAAGCATCTATTGAACTGATGGAAAGCTATTTAAAGTATGCACTGCATCCACTTTGTGTGACTGTTGATTCAGGTTGCTGCAGAAATATGAACGTAGTTGATTCTGACCTGCTGGCCCAGTTGCTACTGGGCTGTTATGTACAGTACAGGGAGGATCATGTTATCTTTCTAAAAGGTGAAAATCAAGTCCAAAAACACACCAGGCTCAAGAGTTTCACATGAGGTGCTATGGGCCTGTGCTTGCATGGGGAGGACACAAGCTATTTCAGGGGGATGGGTCCCTCTGTGGAGGGAGGGAAGAGAAAGGGACTGGGTGTGAGCCACTTTATATCTTAATATTTTATTAGATAAGTCTATTTAAAAAGTTTACTTAACAGAAAGCTGCAGTAAATATAACAAAATGTTAACAAGTGCTACCTCTAAGAGGAAAATTTTGTGGTTATACAATATACATAACCATATAACTGAACTCCACAGGGAACGTGCCCTGGGCTTACGAATGGGGATACGTTAAAATGAATGAGGAGGTGGGATACGAAAGGATTAGAGAAGTGAGAGGCAAGGGGCTTCTCTGGGGAGAAAGCTTCTCTCCTCTCAGTTGGAAAAAACAAAGTGTAACTGGGAAAAGGGTGACACCAAACCCAAGTGACACTGGGATGAGTGTATGGAACTGGGAACAACGACTCCAAATAGCCCGGGGATTCCAAAGGTACCAAACGAGGCCCCCAAAGTGAGTCGATAATGAACAACCGAGACGTCCAGAGGTCAGTTTCAGCAGAGGTCAGGGACTCGCAGGAGAACCTGTGAGTTCAACAGAGGCTGCAGGTGCATCCTCAGGACCTCATATACTTACTGAACACATACTTCTGCTGGTCAACGCATCCTTGGAATAGCACTTTTACCAGAGTTTCAGGAATTAGTTTGGGAATTTCTCAATAAATTGAGTTCCATGACTTTATATTTCTAGCATGTTCTCTAGGTGTGGTGTCAGGGAGTCTCATCCCCCAACTAGTTTGGATATGACTTCTGGTTGCATCATAAATCAAGTCCACTTTCAAAGAGTGAAGACTTACAGAAAAAACTGTGCTTCTAGTTCACAAGGCAGTTCGAAGAGTTCCCTCAAAATGTTCTGAGTAACAATATTATTCAAATAAACACTTAGTATCTCAAGATAACCATTTTGCAAAGGACAGTATCCATATGCATGTGTAATTTTCCACTTGTTATTTATTAACAGTAATGTTATTTTATAGTCATACCTCATATTTATAGTTATTTATATTCTTATTGCCCTTCTTTCCCTCAGCAGAAAACAATTTATCTGGTAAGAAATGTATGGGAGATGTCCTCCTACTGCTGCAATTCCATATTATTTATTTTAAAATTAAAAATTATGATCTGAATATTATCTTGGAAAATTTCCACAAATTAGTTTTAACTACAAAATTTGAAGTTAAGAGAAGCTGCAATAGTAAAAACTCTGTGGAAGGACTGATTAACTTCATAAGACCAAATCTTTCCAATTTCAGAATAGAGCATTTTAACACCTGCCAGTTTTGCAGTTTCCATAATATCCAAAGGATCAAGACATGATGTTTACATTTCAGCATTAGTACTTTTGGAATTCAGCTAACAATAATTATCTGTAAAACTTCAGCTGTATTTTCAAAGTGTTTGTAATTTTATTTATATTTAGTCTGTATTTTTATTTTAAAAAATAATTAAAATGCATCTCTAATTAGCTAAATTACAACCAGTTAACCCAGAAAATGAGACTCTAAGAGTGATTCAGGTTAGATTTAGAAAAGAAGAAAATGAAACTCCTAAGCAGTTTTACACAATTCTTGCCCTAATATTTGAAGGGCAAGAACATAAAGAAACTGAGGGAAATGAGAAGTGGCATTTTAAATTTTCAATTATCATTTTTATCGATAACCAATAAGGAGAAAAAACAGCTGAACTTCTGCGCAACAGTTAACTACACTCCACAAATTTAACAGTTCCTTTGGTCTTTTGGTAAAAAGAGTCATTTTGAAAGTTAAAATTTGATTTTGAAGGGAAAAAATAGCAATAAGAGATCAACAATTATATGATACCACTTTCTTCAATAAACACTTAAGAGAAAAGCTGCCTTACCTCTGGGCAGAAGCTGTTAGAAACACAGAATATGTGTCTGTGACTAAAAAGTTGTCTTGGGACTTTCTCTTTAGGCATGTATGCAAGTCAGGGACGGCAGTGGTTCCACTATGACAGATGGCCAGGTCAGATTTATTAATTATCAGGTTTGTTTTAAGAAATACCTTGTAAATTCCTTTAAAAAAAAAAAAAAGGCCAAGTGCCCGGGGTCTAGAACACTTACTGTATTCTTATTGCTACAACAAAGGGGTTAGTAAACAGCCCCTTGGTTCATTCTCTGTGCCTCAGAGTTTTGATCCACAAAATGATGAAAACGATGACAGCTGCATCATGAAGTATGTTTCTACAATTAAAGGAGCCAACGCACTGTAAGCAGTGAGACTGGTACCTAACACATCATACGTATTTATAAAGCTATAACTTGCAAAGTAATTTGTACCAATTGGGGTCCAATTCTATGTAGCTCATCCTTGCTTTTTAGATTCACTTTTTTAAATAACGTATGATTTACTAGTTAGAGATGGAAAGAAGAAAGATCCTGTACTCTCCCCTGTTTTTCTTGCAAAAGAGAATTTTCCAAACTATAATAAAACTTGACTGAAGGGCAAAGCAAGGTGATATAGTAAAAATAAGGATTTGGAGTCAAGGAACATGGTACACATTTGTATTTGTGCATGGGGAGAATTCTGTGAGAGTATGTGTGAGAAAGCCACAGACCAAAGGGACAAGTACTCTGCTTGTTTCCTCTCATTGGGTTCTCACTGGAGACACTCATAAGTCTAGGGAAGAACACCACTTAAAATTTAGAAAATTATTTTTTTTTTGGTTTTTGCTCAATCGATTTCGGCATTCATTTTCTCACTGTGGTGGTCCATGCTTTCAACATCTAAAATATGGGCTAATAAGCAATGATGCTTACTGACACAAAAAGCCAAAGGTGACTTTACTGTTATTTAGTGACAGTTTTATCCACTGAAGTCATTCAGGAGTATTAAGCATCCGTTCCTGATGTGAGGATGAGGTGCCACTGACACTATTCAAGGTTGTCAGGATGTTTCACAAAAATGATCTAAATGGACAATAAACTCACATACCACAACAAAATGGAATAATGAATAGGAAGATAAATTACCTCTCCTCAATACAATACTATACGGAGATGGTAAAAATAATCCACCAGATTTTAACAAGTCAGTTTCTTGCTCTAGAAAACTCACATTACATTGCACATGGAATTCTGGAAACATATAAGGCACTGGTGATATCAGTTAAATTTATAAATTTGATCGCAGTTTCTTTTCAATTCAAATATTATTAAGTGCTGAACATAACTATATGCTTAGCACAGTGCTGGGGTTTATGGAGAAAAAAAAAAGACAGATATCCCTTTGCAACAAACCCCAGATTTTGACAAAATGGAGATGGAAATGACTCAGAAGGGGCTCTAAAATCATCAGGTCCACATTCCTGGCTGGTACAGAGGCATTCAGACCGCTCCATTAGGTATTTACTGAACACCTACACCATCCTGGGTTTTTCTAAATGACCACCAGCTTCTAAAGCTCTGTAGAGGGGGAGGAAGGGGAGGGATGAACTGGGAGTGTGAGGTTAGTAGATGCAAACCATTATATACAGAAAGGATAAACAACAAGGTCCTACCGTATAGCACAGGGAACTGTATTTATTATCCTATAATAAACCGTAATGGAAAAGAATATAAAAAAGAACATGTATACGTGTATAACTGAGTCACTTCGCTGTATACCAGAAATTAACACAACACTGTAAATCAACTATACTTCAATTTTAAAAAGTAAAAAAAAAAATAATAAAGCTCTGTAGAGACACATATCCCACAACATCACTAATTTAAACTGAGAAAGCATGTGTCTAACCCACTGAATCACTTCCAGTAATTGCTAGGGCTCTTCTTGAAATGTTGTAGTTTGCAGCAAGAGAATCCTTCTTCCTTTATCCTATTTTCATGGCTTCATCGTGTCTCTTTATTGATCTTAATCTACTACTAAGCTCTTTTAATCTCTCCTTAAAAGAATGTTCTTATCCAGAAGGCACAAATTTAAGGCTTTCCATTTGTTTTCCTTTGAAGGAGAAAAACTAAAAAAGCAAAACAAAACTCTGCATCTAAGCCACGCAAGGAAAAAAAAAAAAAAGACCCAGGCCATCAAAATTTAATGGCATTTTCAGTACTAGTATCACTGGCCTGGAACCAAAGCAATAAAACCAGATTGTGTCCCCCCACCTCGCACCCCCAAACACCAAATGGTATTAAAAAGAAAGCTCCCAATCTTCTCCCAACTTGTGATCTGGGGACTCACTCAACGTGGGCACCATAGTTTAAAAGCTTGCAGCAAAAAGTATGTCCTGTTTATGTTTGTCAGCTCATCATTGGATGTGTAGCCTACTCTGAGGGGCAGACATGCAGAATTTATCCTCTCCTTCCTATCAGCAAACACCCAGAGAAAGCACTGCCTGTGTAAGAGCTTTGGGGTGTGAGAGAAGAGAAACTGGGCACTTACAGAGACCGTGGAGCTGGGTGTGTTGGTCCCATAGCCAGAGGAGGGGAGAGACGCCAAGGACCAGCGGCGTCCATCAGTCCTGGTGAGAAAGGGCGATTAGCTTATTAGGCCAACACTGGAGTACGGTTACATGGGAACCCCAGGGAAACTGAGTGTTTTTAGTTGAACGCATGACACAAACACAGTTAATGAGGATGTGGAAATGTTCAGCAAGGGCCAGAGTAAACAAACATTATACAGCAGGTCGACTTTTATTTAAAGTGAATCAATACACCCAAACAAGTAGAGAGTGAATGGGTTGATCCATATTATTGATCTCTCACTAATATACTTTGACAAAATGAATACCAGGGATAATTACGTCGGTCAGACTCAGCAGATTCAGATGAATAAAAACAGAAAGGGAGGAGGAGCCACACTCTTATCTGGAAACTGATAACGGGGGCCATGATCTTTGAAAGGGCCTGAATTCCAGCATGGTACAAGAGCAGGTAGGGGCTTCCACTGCATCCTCAAGACTCTTATTATCTTCAAGGGAACAGTCCTACTCATCACACCTAGGGAAGGAGGGATCAGGGGGCTTGTGGCCGGCTCAAGCCTTAAGTGGCAAATAACTTGAGCACTAAGAAAGTGACTGACCTTGTGCTCAGAATCTCTTAAGAGTTATCACCTTCTGACATGACCTGGCTTTATAAAGTGTTCCAGCCAAAGCCTCTTGCAGGGTTTATGAGTACGCAGCCTAGCTCTGGCCCGTGACAGGGAGTGAAGAGTGAAAATTCACCACTAGTGACAGAACAGAATGCAAAGAGTAGAGTTACCCGCCCTAATCATAGAGGCAAAGCTGTCAGGAGCCTTAACAGAGTGTCGTTTTTATCTCTAAATGGTAAGAGGATGGATAGCTGTTGGGTTGAACTCTGTTTATGAATTACAGTCATTACAAGGGTCTCAGATGAGTTGTTAAAGGAGTAAAGACAACACTGTAGCTAAGGCAAGGGAACACCAGAAAATCTCTGGCATTCCAGAACCATCATCTTATTAGCAACTTTGAGTAGGACTATGTCTTTAAAATCACATAACCCAGTGAAAACAAATATAAACACATTTGCCAAGAGGAAAACAGGAAAAACATACTCTTCTAAAGAGCTATACTGCATTCTTAGATGCAGTATCGTATGTGAAATTTTTGTAACTCATGGTTATATTAAATGACTGAGTGAGAGATAAGAGTGGGCCAAATTTACCACAGACACAGTCACACTAAGCTGAAGTCAGGGAATACATCAGCATTCAACTTTAATTTGAGACATGTCACAATTAGATGTTTATGTAAACAACCGACATTTTAGCCTAAATCATAGTCAAGGGAGACTACAATCATAGGCCACCATGGGTGCTGCCTCCAATAAATGCAAATGGTCCACAAAGACAAATGGAGACGCTCAGGTGGACAAATCACAGAAGTAGTACAATGTGAAGATTTTAGTAAAATTTACCTGTCATTTCTGTGACCATGATTGGAGTACAATTGAATCAAGTATGTTTTTTTAAAAAAGAAGCAAAATAACATGTTTGTAAATATATCAGATACAAGGAATTAAAAGATATGTCACATGTTCTCTAGAAATAATTGTACACAATTGAAAATGTTAAAAGATTTAAGAAGAAAATAATCCTAAAAACATGCTTGCAAAGACACCTGACCATCAATTACATGGACATGGGGGGGGGGGGGTCCTAGTTTCTGTGGCTAATTATTAAAGACTTCAGAACCCATGCCTGAACTTTCTATTTTAAACACTTACTGTTTTTAAAAGAAAAGAATATGATTTTCAAAGAATTATTCAGTCTGTTTCATAGCAATTATCAGAAACTAGTCTCTGGAAAGAGTGAGGGACACCATTTCCCCGCCATGATTTTGCTTTGTGATTCATCAACTCTCCTTTCCCTCAGGTATCAATGAACATATTTCAGATGAATGAACAACTCCAAGAGGAGACATGTTCTTATTAGCTCTGAAGCATACATTACCTTTGTTTACTCTGGAAAACACACAACTAGAAAGATGTTTAAACAAGAATGTGCTCAGTACTCTGTGCAGCCATGGACCAGAAATAATTTATGTCTCATAAAGTTCCCTAAGTTGTCCGTGTCTATTTACTCAAATGGAGCACAAAGGACCACTGCATTTTCATTACCATGACAACCGCACATCAGAGGTTCCTATATACGCTATATATAGTGCTTAAGAGGGAGCATGCCCTTTTTTGAAGAAAGCTGTCACACAAGTACAATTTGGATCCTACTAACAATGTTCTCTTTTCTTTGCAGCAGCTATCAGTAAAATGTTACCTGAAAACAAGACTACATTCTTGCCAAAGCAACAAGGCTTTTTTGAAAAGCGTGTTCTCTTTGTGGGTGGAAATTTCAATATTATACTAAATGAAAAAGTTAGACGGGAAAAACATCTGATGGGAACACAGGATACAAAGAGACTGGCAAAAAAAACAACCACCACCAAAAAAAACCACACCAAAAAACACACATCATTTCAACACGAATCACAAAAAGTTAGGTTAATATGGTGTACAACAAAGGAAGAAAAAAAAGTCCCAATATCAACCTGGCTATTACAACTGTATGAAGAGGATGAGGAGGAAGTAGATTTCTTTATTTGTTTGTTATAGTCATCTGGTGTGATACATTTTATGGTCTAGCTGATACTGGAACAAGAGGAACTGTGCCAAAATAATGTAACCAGAGTAACTCCGCCCGCCAGTGCTCATCGAACGTCTCATGACCTGACCTCGGCGGGCAAGTCTTCCGGTAATTTGCTTATGGAAACATATGCTGAGATTTAACCTGATAAATAACAACTAGACAGCTAGGAGACATCCACAACATTCATTCAGGCCTCTTTCCATATTTTTAATGAAAGTGAAAGCAACTCATGATATGTAAACATTTACAACTTCTGGGGAAGGCAGAACAATGTCATTACCTCCATGTTACCACCACTAAGGAATAAAACATTAAGTAACTCCACCATCAGATGGATTGCAAACCAGTATCATAGTTTTTAGCAAAGTAAAAATATGTTTCTTTGCTCCAAACAAAATCTACTACACTATGATGCTCACTTTCATCCTTTTATTTTAACTCAATATTAAAAAATTAACTTGATAATTTTACTTGCAAATACATATAAGATAATGTGGAAAGCAAGTGTGTGTCATCCTATTTTCCAGTCTGAAATTCAGCTAGTAAGTTACAGGGGATGTCTACTGGGAGTAAATTATCACATATTATAGTTAAGATCAGAAAAGATGAAGAGGTCTGACCTTCACCCCTTCACCCAAGAATAATTTTTAAAATAGGGCAATCTCTCCTCTCTGTTGGACTGAATATACAAAATAATAAAATGTGGGACGCCCAAAATGGCATTACTTCCTAAGGGCTCAGACATGCATGTCAAATGGTAGGAAATTCCATGAGTGGAATTTCCATGTTTCTTGAAAGAAAAATCAAGTTTAAAATGGAAGAGAAAGATGCCAGATGTTAAATAAAAATAGGCCAATTTGAGTTTTCATAGCAAACACAGGGTTCTGTTTACTTGAATAAAAGTTTAAAAAGATGATCACTCATGTCCTAATCTAAATTAATATTTTTTGAAGAGTGTGGAGGGGGTTCCATCTGGAAATTCCTGCAAAATGAACCAGAGGTCTCCTGTGGTAATCTTCTGTTACGGTTTATGGTTTATTTGTCAAAAATTAACATGCCTAGGGGTTTATGTAATTTTTTTTATAGCACAGAAACCAGATTCATCTGTCCTCCAGTCAGCCACTTAATTATTAGATTCTCTTCATTTTTATAAACCTGGCAGGATTAAAAGACTATGATTTTGGTCACGTTTATATGCAGGCTATAATGAGATTTGCATTTTCTTTTTACTTAAAGTAATTAAGTGCATCCCCCCCGCCCCTTTTTTTTTTAAGAAATGTATTTTAAAGACTATGGTGTGTGCTTTTTTTCATCAATTTTTATAAAGATTTCCCTTTTCACTTACAATGGTAGCGCCATCGTGAATTAACATCCACTGGGAAACAAACACAGGCTTTGTGGGACTGGTTAATTGTCACATTTTCTTTACGGTGCTTAAAATGAGCATTAAAAGAATCAATGCTGGAATTGGGGAAAGTCAGGGTATGGGTCTCAGAAAGTTCCTTGGGATCACATCTTAATTACTCTTGTGTCCTCCCTATGGTGGAGGCCTGGTACACATAGGCATTTACCATATGGTGGGGAATGTGTGATTTTACAAGAGAATCTTAATTATTGGGAATTCTGTAAACACTGCAAGCGGATCCTTTTCTCTGGATTTAGTAACATAAAATGCATTACAAGCCGACAAATGGCAGTGAAGACACTGCAGGTTTTGCCATTAGTAGCATGTGTTAAATCTATTTTTTTAACCTACCTATGTTTCAATTAAATGCTACTTTAATTCATTTCAAGGTATGATTAGGTCTTCAAAGAAAATTCAACAAATATCTAGGACATTCAGACCATGAAATGAATTCATCCTGAATATTCAGAAACCTGGCTAAAGGGGCAATTTTGGTTTTTGTGTGTTTTTCCTGTGTGGAAGAGGGCAGGGTGTACACATGTGAGACGGATGACGGAACCCAGGGAGGTGAAGATTGGAATGTGACAGGGTGAATGAAATACACAAATTCCACACACAGAACACAGAAGAGGTGGCTGTGTCGATTCCTCTGACTGGGAGAAATCACAGTAGACGATCCCTGAACTGAAAAGGTTTGATAACAGATCACATGCCCACTATCCTCTGAGCAACAACACTTTCTCATGACTTATTGACCCAGATATGAGACATACATCTTTGATATTTGGTGTCCAATAACTAAGATAGGAAGAGAAAACATAAAACATCCTCATGGCTTTATCTCAGGGAGATCAATAAATTGCTGGCTTGCTGTTCTTAAGGAAAGAGGCACCGTAGCGTTTATACCTTCTGATCCCAAGGAAGGTCGTTTTTATTTTTAAAAAAAAGTATTTCAACAACAACAAAAACAATTGCACTAGGACACATAGAGGAATCAAGTCCATGAAATACCAGCTTGGATAATTCAGTAAAAATCTGTTGAATATCAAAACATGTATAAGGCACTGCACTAGGGATAGGAGAAAAGGTGGAAATGGTTTCTTCCTGCCCTCAGTGGGAGCCCATCATCTAGGGAAGAACCAAGAGAGGTACATATAACTCTAACATGAGGCAGAAATCATTATTAAGACTGGTAAAGCAGCAGTGTTATAACAAAGTTCCGCAGTGTCCTAATGCTGTCTTTGGCCAGGGGAGCTTGAGAGAAGGCCCTATATGATAAGGAAAGGACCTCAGAAGGCAGTGGGTGGAGTGGGCTGGGGGGTGGGACTGTCCACGTAACACTTCATTATTCTACTCACAAGAAGTCCTTACCTCCGTGCAAATGAAAAATGGGCAGAGGCACTGGGGGAGAAATTTCTTGGACTATCTTGAGGGCTATTTCCTGTAGAGGGAAAGAAGAAAAAAACTGACATCATGATTTTGTTTTTGTGTCATTATATACATCCAGAACCTTCTTCTTTTTAGTAGTAAGTTTCTATACACCTTGGTAAAATGTCCATCTCTTCAAAAAATGTTTTAGTTTTACTTGGAACAGAGATGGGGTCGGCTTGAGCTCCTGTACAGCTTTCCAAGTGCGTAGTATAACAATACACAATCCTACATCACTAACCGGCAGTCTTCCATATATTCAATAATCTAAATATTTCAGTCCTACGGAATAATGAATATACGAATGTCTCGGTTCCTACTCTCCCAGATGTTAACGATTCCAACAGCAGGATGGATGGAGACGTATATGCTTCAATGCGGGGGTGGGGCTTTCTATTTTGGGGAGGAAGTCTTGGTATTTTTATTTACAGAAGCCGAATGAAAGTCAGAATTCTCAAAAATAAATCCTCATATTTCCAAGTATATATTTTAAAGGGAGAAATGTCAGAACAAGGCATAAAATACTGGGGAGAACCCAGCAGTGCAGACCTATTCCTCAAATGACCCAGCTCGAGCTCAGCATGGCCAAGTAGCCCAGCAGTGTTTTCTTCAATAGTCCTTCTGCTCCTAAGCAGCCGGCTGGTGACTGGTCAGGCAGCCTTTAAAAGCCACAGTCACACAGAATCGGCAGAGGGTGTCCTCCCCAAGTCCTCCCAAGGCAGGTGGAGCACGGCTTGCTTGCTGTAAGGTGGCAGTTCCTCAGCAGACGTGCTACTTTCCCCATCAGAACATGCAACCTGCCGCTGATCACTGAGAAAGCGTGGCAGGCAGCGGGTTAGGGGAGGTGCAAGGGCACTCCGGACCACCCTGCTTCTCTCTGCGTGTTTAACTAGGTTGGCAGAATTGCCTGAGGACCGGATGGGACTGTAGTTGGTGTAAAGAAGGAGGTTAGGAAAGGCTGCAAACTAATCCTGTATGTTCTTGAAACACAGAAAATAAATCAAGAAGACATGTTTAATCCTTAACAACAAGCCAGTTCCACATTATTGATTTCTCACCGGAAGTGACAATTGTAATTAGGTGTAAGGAATACAAGATGGTACCTTCCAGGCAGTACCTAGCTGTAAAGGTAAACAATTTATTACCTCTGCGCAAAAATCATAGATTAACGCGTTACAGTAGACAATTTCAGTGTTACCTTGAGGACTTCTGGACTGGCTACCTCTACTGAAATATTTCAGTGAACTTAAAGTTGCAGATTTTATAGTGATGGCATCAAGAGATGCCATTAAGTTTATGACAGACAGCACAATTAAAGCCATTTAACTGGGAAGTGCTGAAAAGCCCATTTCTTTATGGATAGTGAATCGAAAAGCATTTTCCCCCTGCTACAATGAAATTTATCATGCCTTTGCATCTGTTGTTCCTTGGGCCCCTGGAGAAATGGATTCTGCATTTGCCATCTAGTAATCCAGGACTCTTTTTGTCTATCTATCTACACAGCTAAATTAAGTTCTTTGAACTTCTCCAAACAGCCTTCATTCCCTCTGCCCCCCTCCCCACTTTCGTTTATGCCTCACTCTTCATATTCCTTAAAAGGTCTTGATTTCAAGGTGGCTAGAAATCTTGTTTCTAAAGGGAAACAAATCAAAGGCCAGAAATCTCCACGTCAATTTTGGTTTTATTTGAAAAAAATGTCCTCTTTGCTTGCACCCCACATAGAGCAACCTACCAGTAAATTATGAGAAACAAAACAATTGATTGAAGCCAAGGCATTCTGAGAACAATCCCTGCTACTCTATTCACTGAGAATAAATAATAAGGCCAGTGAAACTTGGCACCAAATTCTTAGCCCTGTGTTCTTTATAAAGAGAACACTATATCTGGAGATTATATGAGATCAACCAGAACAACTAGAGAGAGCTTATTAAATATTTTTAAGAATCTGAAGGAGGGAGAAACAAGGAATTATCTTAAAAACCTTTTCACTTTTATAGATTTTAAGGAGTGGTCCTCCAGGAAGTCATGTAACATCTTGTAATACATGGCGGCCCAGCACTTTGAGGATGAATGGGCAGAGATAAGAGATACAGAGGTAGGTTAATTTCACACTGCTTTAAAAAAAAAACCAAAACAACCAGGGAGGGTGGGAGGGAGGGGATATGGGGATATATGTATACATATAGCTGAGTCACTTTTTTGTACAGCAGAAACTAACAACATTGTAAAGCAATTATACTCCAATAAAGATATTAAAAAAAACCCCAAACACCAAAAACAAAAACCCAGGGCTACCATTAACCACTTCTCATCTTTGCGTTTTGCCTTCCCATTCTATGCTGCCTTTCCAAGCCCACCCATTGACAAGCTCCTCAACTCTAAACTATAAAGCCACTTGTATTATCTTACTAATCACAGGTCCTTCTTCTTGTTTCATGTCAAACTAAAGATCTAGTTGAAATGCAAATACACACACCCCACATTATCACACAGGCCCTTAAGTGCAGTGGGATATTGGAGAAAATGAGGGTGGCATGAACTAGAATACCTGATAATTCCTTAAGGACAAGAGACTATAGCTTAATTTGAGCTCCGTTCAGCAAGCTCGAGGTAAGAGAAGAAATGGAAGGACTTCAGGAAGGGGACAGTGTTGACCTAAACACAGCAGGGCAATGTAGTAGAGGCAGGCTCTCTACAAGCAGAGAATTCAGTCTGGTAAAGCCAATGAGTTATGAACTACGTGTTTGGGTACACCTAGCAGAAGGCCTTAAGAGATGTTCGGACGCAAGAGAGAAACTAGAGATTTTAACCTGGTGTGAGTATGTTGAGTGGACAGAGTCATCGCCAAGGAGGAGCTAGACTATGACATGGAAAGCCAATAGAAAGCACAGTCTGGTGAGCAAGCCAAGCGTGACTGGGGATGGATTAGAAATAAGTGATGAGAAAGATTACAGGCTGAAAGTGACGGATGCTTCCAATGTGAGTAGCCTGGGAGAATGACTGCTCCATTAACAGGGACCTTTTAGAGAGAAGTGGCCTTTTAGAGAGAAGTGGCGTGGTAGTAACAGTAGAGGAAAAGGGTAGATAAGTATTCTAGAGAGTTTTGTGTCATTTGTTACAGAAAAGTCCTCAATTTTCCTTAGGGAGAAATCACAGGAGTAGCAGATCAGATAGGCAGAAGTCAATCTTTGAGGTCTTTGTTCTTATTTGAAATAAAAATTGATTTCTGTGTTGTATCTTAAGACTTAGGGACACTATTTTGTTATACAAAGCAACATTAATTCAGAACAGATTGAATTATAAAGCACACCATATATATTCTTAATTTGGAGATGAGGACCAGACTACTGTGAACATGCACAGCACTTCCCTAGGACGAGAAAGCAAGATGGACTGAAACCAGAGTCCTATACTTGACCTTCACTGCTCACAGCGCTGCTCTCTGAATCCATCCACCCATCTGCAAAGCAATACCGGAGAGACTCTCAAATGAAAACTGGTGCCAGTTAATTCTCTGCCCATATGTGCAGCACTTGCTTATAACTCAAATCCTGCTGTTTACAGGAATTTCCTGGCTCTCGGATGTTTGAGTGCCAGGACACTTTATAGACTGCTGCTTCTGACCTGGTAAAGGAAATCTTAGTAATGGTCAGGTGTTGAATAGGTAATTAACTCCACAAACCCCAGCGGGAACTAGCATGGCTAATACACAGGCAGTACATCAAAACAGTACTTTACCTAACGGAGCTACACAGGGTGCCTCATTTTAGAGGTAGTTATTGTTAAGAAAGTGATTTCCAGATTAATTAAATTGTTTGATTGCTTTGTAATTAGGTTGGAGAAGTCCTGTGTCTTTACCACAGAGAAACAAGCTGCAAATCTTTTTAAAAGACATATGCTATACCCACTATAGATTATTAATGTGCTTTTAATAGCTGTCTGTTCACAAAATGATAGTTTCTGGTTGCCCTGATTTTCTATCGGGACTGAGGGAATACAAGAATTAATGATAATTGCCATTTGAAACTCCTGGTGGATCAAAGAGTAAGCCCCCACCTGAATCCACATTGTCATTATTTGATGATCGGCTTAAATGAGTTGTGACTTTTTTACACCACAACAACCCAGCGCTGTGTTTCTTATTGTTCTGCAGGAGATTCACAGCAACCAATTGACACTGCTGAAAAACCTTAAGTCCAAACTTCACAGGACCAAACCTGGGACCCCCTTGCAAGATGTATGGCAGCAGATAAAGGGGGCAATGGAACAGTTATGCTGGGATCTCAAGCTGGGTGGACTTTGAAAAATAACAGTTCAATTTCACCTGAGAAGTTTAGGTCTATGCTACCAGATCCAGCTGACACAAGAAGAGAGTTAGAAATTCTCCTTTCACTTAGCTGTCTCAGAAACTGGCTCCTCTCCAGAAATAATTGCAGAATATTAATTAAACCTGGGCAGCTGTTTAGACTCTAAGTGGACAGAGAAAAACCTTGATTGGCCTTCAGTGGTGTTCTCTCAGGGCGAGCTGTGAAGTGTTCACAGCAGGCCAATAAACAGACTTTTATGCCTGGGTTTTCAAGTAAAGACAGAATTATGCCCAATAAATCAAGGCATTCTCAAAATCTGGCCTCTCTGTACCTCTTTTGGTTTTCCCATCCCTGCCATCCCTTCTTACTCAGTACCTCTACTCACTGCCATCTGATTAATTCATTCAACAAATATTTATCAATCCTCTCCTAATAGAGGGGAGTGGTGTGATCTGATTTACATTTTAGAAAGAGCCTTCTGGCTGTTCTGTGGGCAATGGGCTCTAAGCAGGCATGAATGGAAGCAGGGAGATCAGTAAGGAGGCTACTGGCATAGACAAGGTAAGAGATGATGGTGCTTTGGACAGGATGGGACTAGATCTCAGGCATGTTCTGACGGTACAGCCAAAAGGATTTACTGAAAAACTAGACTGAGTGAAATGATGGGGAAAAGAGAGGAAACAAGGATGACTCCTAGGAAATTCCCTGGTGGTACAGAGGTTAGAACCTGGTGCTTTCACTGCTGGGGTCTGGCTTTGATCCCGGGTCAGGGAGGTAAGATACTGCAAGCTGCACAGCCAAAAAAAAAAGGATGACTCCTAGATTTTAGGATTGAGAAAGAAAGATAGATGGTGGCTTTAACTGAGATGGAGAAGACTGAGGGAGGAAAGGGTTTGGGAGCATGAGAAGAAATTTACAATAACCAAGACATGGAAGCAACCCAAGTGCCCATCAACAGATGGGCATATATACAATAGCACATTACTCAGCCATAAAAAAGAACAAAATATTGCCATTTATAACAACGTGGGTGGACCTGAGGGTATTATGCTTAGTGAAATGTCAGACACAGAAAGACAAATACTACATGATATCACTTATATGTGGAATCTAAAAAGTAATACAAAATGAATCTATATATGAGACAAAACAGACTCACAGACATAGAAAACAAACTTATGGTTACCAAAGGGGAGAGGCAGGGGAGGAGGGACAAATTTGGGGCATGGGATTAACAAACTAGATACTATGTATAAAATATATAAGTAATGAAGGATTTACTGTATTGCACAGAGAATTATACCCAACATCTTGTAATAACCTGTAATGGAATGTAATCTGCAAAAACAAACAAACAAACAAAAAACCCCAAATCACTATGTCATATACCTGAAACACAATCCTGTAAATCAACGATACTTAATTTTAAAAATGCAAAAAAACCCTTGAAAACCTGGGTGGGATTTATGCTCTTTTATTTATGGAGGCACCACTTCAAATAATTTTAAATATATTAAAATGTACTTATGTTCCATATTGTAGGCAATCACATATAACAATGTTACACTCTTATACGTAGCATTTATATTACTCAGTTAAACATTTAAAATTCTATTACAGTTTCTTATTGTACTTGAGAGCAAATAACATTTTTCCAGCTCATATTATTTAGTGCCTAACAGACTTAATAGCCTTAATCTGTTTGATATAACCAGACTTGACAACGGTACTAGTCAAAGGTTTGCAGGGCAGGAAAATTCTACAGGCTAACTACTGAAGTTTCAGTAAAGATCATTTCAATCATTCTAAGTCCTGTCACCATAGATAAAACAAAATTAAATGTAATGATATGTATACTGTATTTCACTTTTCTCCTCACTAACATATAATTCTAAATGCTGATAAGGGATAAACTCTGGTTATATGTGTAGACATACAAAAACCATATTTTGAACTCTCAGTGCCTAACCTAGTCCCTGTTATACAGTAAACTAGAAATGTATTTTTTTCTAATTTGACAATTATGTATTAAGTTCTTTTTATATACAGAGCTTTGAGCTACATCCAAGAACAGATTAAATAGGTAAACAAGACCCAAAAAGCTAAAAATCTACTGATAGGAGATCCATATATCACCAAGTCTAGATTCATCTTGTGAAACCAATTATGGATCCTTATTCATGTGCAAAAGAAATTTTCTTAGATCAAAGCCCTTAAATGTATCAAAATTATTCACTAAAAACAAACTCTCAATGATGATACCACACGGAGAATGTACTGTGTCACAACAGACACTTAACAAATGGACATGCCCTGCTTCCTACGGAATGACTGATGAGTTTATAGGGTGGAAAACATGTAGTCAGTGAGAGACAGATCCAATAACAGGTGAATTTCTGTGTCATAAGACTCTCACAGATGCCTACTGTCTTCATTTCAAGAAGCCATTCCTCTGAAATTTGTGTAGTGTATTTGAAATGCTGTGGCATTGACACAAATCCCTGGGAGATGTGTTATAATGGGTTCTTGAGAATGTTTTAGGTTTTCATTGACCCTTCCTTATTACTCTGAATTGATGTCACATCTCAAGGTGATCCCGAGTAAAGACTGATGAATGTCAAGAGAGACGAAGAAAGTTGATTTTTAGTTGTATGTTTTCCTCCCATCTATAGTAATTCATCTTCCCAGCAATAGAGAAGAGATAACTTTTAGCCTTTGTTTAAAGTTACTGAGGAGCGTCTGTAAGGTCAAGGTAGGGGAGGTAAGAACATAGCTACTATAACAGATATTCCTAAGTTTCATGCAGTTTTATGAAATGTGATGCATTCTATTAATCTTAGATAATTACGTAGTCTCTGAATGTGGATAAAAGACTGAGTTAAAGAATGTAACCTAAGGTGTGCATATTTTTTTCTATCTTACATGAAGGGATTTCAATTCTTTATTAATTAGATACAAAGAATTTCCATTTTTACCTAGAAGAGGGGTGGACAATATCAGGAAATTGGTTCCTCTCAGATTGTTTGCTTCAATTGCTAAGTAATTTCTAGTTAAAGAAGTATTTAAATGAAATAGTGCATATCCATATAACTTGCTAAAAGTAATCTAAATGCATTCTCTATTATAAATCTCTTCCTTTCAGCTCCCCTTAAAAATATACATACTAAATTTAAGGTGGTCCAATTTAACAAATGGCAAGTGTTCCTTTGGCTTCTGATACAAAGGCATTCCATCTGAAAAGAGCAAAATAATGTGTTATGTATTTTTTAATAGTTAATTATGTTCAGCTTCTAACCCCAGAAATATCTGGAGATTTAAAAGAATCAAAGACATTCAATTCTATTGTTTCACAATAAAATAATATGTAATGTGCCAAGTACCCAATAAATCAGAATTCCAACTTTCAGTTCCCATCAACCATACTATACAAGATCTTGGAAATTCCCTGTCCCCAAGACACTCCTCTAATATTTTTCTCCGCCTCTCCTCTTCCATGCCCTTAGATCAACAAACAGCTCTCAATCTGAGATGCACAGGAGAATTACCCGGGAAACTTTAAAAATGCTAATATCCAGGTCCTAGTCTACCCCTTTTATATGAAGTGACTTTAGTAAGCTGCAAGGGCTGAGAACTACCAGCCTTAGAATTTCTTGTACTCTGTAAGTCAAGCCCAAGACTTCACTAGCCACTTAGAGCTCTCAACCAGGCAGTCTCGGATTTTTTACTCTCCCCCCTTTCCTTCTTTAACTCAACTTCCCCACCTTCTTGTCTCAGCTCTAATAATTCAATGTCCCTTTTATACATTCACTTCACTCTGACCTCCAAGCAGTCTCAAAACAGGACTAAGACTGGAAATTCCTTTCCCATCAACCCAAACAGATAGCATCTTACCATGTCCCAAAATCCCACCTGGTCACAGGTGTCCTCTTAGGTTAATCAAGTAAGTTATTACACGTCTTCTACTCAAGTCCTATTGCTACTCTCCTCTAAACTCAATTATTTCCACAATTTCTCCTTTCCTCTAAAACAGGAACCCCCCAAGCTAAACTGTGTATCATTCCTACGTTCCTGGGTTAAGATTAAAATTCTCTATGCAAAACAGAGACATGGATGTAGAGAACAAATATATGGATACCAAGGGGGAAAGGGTGGGGGGGGGGGGTTGGGAGGAATTGGGAGATTGGGATTGATACATATATACCACTGATACTATGTATAAAATAGACAACTGAGAGGAACATACTGTACAGCACAGGGAACTCTACTTAATGCACTGGGGTGTCCTAAATGGGAGGGAAATCCACAAGGGAGCGAATATAGGTGTATGCATGGCCGATTCATTTTGCTGTGCAGTAGAAGCTAGCACAACATTGTAAAGCAACTATACTCCAATAAAAATTAATTAATAAAAAATAGTAAAAAAAAAATCAGTCTCTGAATAAGGCAGTTATAGGGAAGAAAACACTCATTAACCATAAACACTGTTTATACTTTTACTATTTATCATTTGATTGCTCAAAGCTGAAATACCTTAAAACTGTACATCTCATTCTTTCATTTTTTTAATAAGCAGAAGGCCTAACATTTGGCCCAGGTAATATTAGAACATGTAAAATTATTAGAAAGGTTAAAATCAAAGCATGAGGGGCTCAATTCAACCAGTGATTATCAGAGGCGAAACTAAAATCATTCTAATTGTCCTAATCATTCTTCCTTGCAAAAAGCATGATTTGCCCCTATCCATGATAGGGATGTGTCCATTCAGGGCCTTACTCTATTTATGGTCTATACATGTATCCATATTTTTAGCATATAACTGATGGGTGTGGTGAGGGGAGCTTGTTTCAAATCACATGCAACCCAGAGATTCTGGATGCACAAATATCAGCCTTCAGAAAATCACTACCTTAAGGACCCACAGTCATTCATTATAAGGTGTTGAACTCTTCAGGTATGTTGGGGTGTATTGAGGCAGGGAAAAAAGTTGTGATTACTCTCTTAAAAAGCACAACAGGGTCTTTAAGGTCCTCTGAATGAAAAACTGGGTACACAGCAGGTACATACTTTGGCATATTAGATCGTTTAACAAATATTTACTTATCCCACTAAATATAAGACCTGAAACTATAAAACTACTAGAAGGAAATGGAGAAAAAACCCCTTGACACTGGTTTTTGGCAACAATTTTTTTGGATATGACACCAAAAGGGCAAGCAACAAAAGCAAAAATAAACAACAAATGGGACTACATCAAACTAAAAAGCTTCTACATAGCAAAAGAAACAATCAGCAAAATGGAAAGGCAACCTACTGAATGAGAGAAAATATATGTAAATCATGTCTCTAATAAGGGGTTGATATCCAAAAAAATAATACAATTCGATAACAAAAAACCAAACAATCTGATTAAAAATGGGCAAATAACTTGAATAGACACTTTCTCGAAGAAGATATACAAATGGCCAACAGGTACATGAAAAGGTGCTCACCACCACTAGACATCAGGGAAATGCAAATCAAAACCACAATGAGATTTCACCTGTCAGAATGGCTATTATCAAAAAGACAAGAGATAACAAACGACGAAGATGTGGAGAAAAGAGAACGCTGGCTCACTGTTGGTGTGAATGTAAACTGGTGCAGACACTATGGACATGCCTCAAAAACTTAGCAATGGAACTACCATATTATCCAGCAATGTCACTTCTGCATGTTTATCCAAGGAAAATGACATCACTATCTCAAAAAGACATCTGCACTCCCATGTTCACTGCAGCGTTATTCATAATAGCCAAGACATGGTAACCACCCAAGTGCCCCTCGATGGATGAAGGGATACACACACACACACACACACACACGAATATTATTTGGTCATTAAAAAAAGGAAATCCTGCCTATTGTGACAACATGGATGGGCCTTGATGGCATTATGCTAAGTGAAATAAGATAGAGAAATACTGTATGTTTTCACTTATATGTGGAGTTGAAAAAACTCAAACTCAAAAATAGAGAGTAGAAATCTAGTTGCCAGTTACTCAGGGGTGGGAGAAATGGGGAGATTGTTAAAAGGTGAAAATTTCTAGTTATAAGATGAATAAGTTCTGGGGATTGAACGTGTAGTATGGTGACTATAATTAACAGTACTGTATTACATACTTAAAAGTGTTAAGAGAGTAAATCTTTAATGTTATCACCAAACATAAAAATTGTAATTACGTGAGAGGATATAGAAGTTAACTAACCTTAAGTTAACTAACTGTGGTAATGATTTCACAATACATACTTGTATCATATCAACACGTCATACACCTTAAACTTACATATGTTATATGTCATTAATATCTCAGTAAAGCTTGGGGGAGAGTCAGTACACGCTAGGTACCTTGCTAGACCTATTAAGTCAAAGCTAATTGATATGCAGGCTTCCTTCAAGTGACATTGGCATTCATGCTGGATGAAATGAAATACTGTCATTCTGGAGACTGTGTTTAAGCTAGACCTTTGTATCCTGAGAACACTCAAAGGGTCAAAACCAAACAATCACTTTGGGTGTCAGGTCAGTATGACTGTATCGCAGACCAGTGCTTAGCAGTTGGACAGGAAAGGGCTGCCATATCTTCCTCCTTTTTGGCTACAATGTGGCAGACCCTTGGTAGCCTTTGGAGGAAGTTAGATGAATCATACCATCTCTGACAACGCGCTCACCCACCAGGCAGGAAAGAAAGACCCAACAGAACATAATGGGGTACTGCACTCACAGTGGTATGTATACATAAAGTGAGGAAGCCACGAATTCAGGAGAAGAATGGGTGGCTGCACAGAGGTACCCTTTCATCCGAACCCTGAAGGAAAGTGGTAGCTGAGAGGAAAGAAGCCTTTTGAAGCAGAGGAAACTGAACAAAGGGACAGAGTCTCCAAAGCGAACAGCACATTTTTACGTCTTAATTTTATTACAAAAGCAATTACATACATTGTAAAAAAAATGCAAATAGTTCAAGGAGGTATAAAATAAAGACTGAAAATCTCTCCTAGCCTCTGACTCTCATTCATTGATTAATTCAACAAACACTTAAAATGAACTCACTATGTGCCAGGCACCACAACAAGCTATGGGGCCCATGCTGCCTGCCCACCCCCAGTTTTACTCTTCAGATATATGGATTTATCCAGAAACACATGTAGGTATATGGATATATATTAGGTGTATTTAAAAATTCCCCAAATAATACCATACCATATATATGTGTGTATTTTTATACACACACACCCCCATATATATATATACATATATATACAGCTAACCCTTGAACAACACAGTGTGCTGGTCCAGTTACATGTGGATTTTTCAGTGGTAAATACTACAGTACCACATATGTTCAGCAGGTGATTGAATGTGTGGATATGCACCACGGATGCAGAGGATTTGTGAATCAGAGGAACCTCAGATACAGAGGGCCAACTCGAAGTTAGACTCAGATGTTCAACTGCACAGAGTGTAGGCACCTCTAACGCATCAACTATTTATATCCTGTCAACTATTTATATATATATATATATTCTATAATTGCTGTTTTTTGTTAATCTAACTACAACTTTCTATATCAGTTCATCTAAATCTCTGTCATCTTTAGCACCAAATAAAATTCCATTATGTCTTATACCATAATTTACTCAGTCTTCTATTAATGGATATTTAGACTAATTTCAGTGTTTTTATTATTCAGTGAATATCTTCTGAATACTTAAGTGATTTTACCCAAGAGCTAAATTCCTAGAAGCAGAACGACTGGCCTCAAAAGTGAGTTCACTTTTCACTGTGGTGCATATAACTAAACTGCTCTCTAAAGACACTGCCCTAATTTACACTGTCACTAGTGGTATTTGGAACACCATCTCCTCTTTATCTCTCTCTTCTTTTTTTTTTTTGACTGCATTGGGTCTTCGTTGCTGCGCATGTGCTTTTTCTAGTCGTTGTGAGCCTGGGGCCACTCTTAGTTGCGGTGTGTGGGCTTCTTAATGCAGTGGCTTCTCAACAAGAGAAGGTGTGCAGGCTTCAGTAGTTGCAGCATGTGGGCTCAGTAGTTGTGACATGCGGGCCCTAGAACATGCAGGCTTCAGTAGGTGTGGCACATGGGCTTAGTTGCTCCATAGCATGTGAGATCTTCCTGGACCAGGGATCAAACCTGTGCCCCGTGCATTGGCAGGCAGATTCTTAACCACTGCACCACCAGGAAAGTCCCATCTCCCCTCAATCTTGCCAACAGAGAATTTTTTCAGATTTTGGTGGTATCATATTGTTTTGATATGCATTTCCTTGGGATGAGTGAAACTGAGCCTCTTTTAAAATGTTAACTGACCATTTGTCTCTTTTTGGTGCAAACTACTTGCTTCATACTTTCTTCCTGAGTTGTTATGTTAGTCCTTTTTTGAAATTAATTTGTTGTTTGGGGTTTTTTTTTGTATATTGAGGCAATTCTGTCAATACATTGAAGATGTTTCTCCCATTTGTGCTTATCTGCTAATGTTGCTTATGGTATAACTCACCTGCAGAGAAAATTTTATTTAATCAAATTTATCAACCATTTTCCTTTATGGCTTACAAGGTTTTGTACCTTGTTTGGAAAGACCTTCCCCACTCCCAAATTATTTTCTAAATGCAACCATATTTTCTCCTAGTACTTTTATGGGCTTTTTTAATTAATTTTTTTTTCTGTATCTACAAGGGATTTATTTGATTTAAGGAGTAAGATGGTTAGTTTGCTTCTTTTCCAAAAGGCTAGTCAACTGATTCAAGACCATTTACTGGCTTTAACGATCTATATTTTCCCCAATGATTTAAGTAAGGTATATTTAAGGAATGCCAAGTAACATGATGCCACTGAGGGGGAGCTGTAGGGCAGTAAATGGTGGGGAGCATAGAGAAAGGATGGAGATTGAACTAGAGAAATCAGAAGGCCAGTTGGAACTATCCTTTAGGGCAGTATTCCAGGTGATTCTTGACCTGGATGGGACTGTGGGGTCCCTATTTGTATCAAGTACTCCAGGGGATTCTTAAGCACACTAGAGTTTCAGGATAGCTTTAGAACAGTCACTCTTAACATTGGTTTTACACTCAAATAGCCTAGGGAATTTAAAGAAATCCAAGGACCAAGTAACACTTCAGTCCAATTAAATCAGAATGGGGACTGGGGTGAGGGTAGTATCAGTCATTTTTAAAGCTTCCCAGGTGATTCCAGTGTGCACTCAAGTTGGAGAAACACTGCTTTAGACTCTGCTAAAGAAAGTGAATTTTATAGATTAAGTTGTTCTCTAACCTTACTATGAATCAACATTCCCTAGGGAGCTTTTAAAAAGATACATACTGATGCCAGGCCAGACATGTGAAGTTTCTGATTTAATTGGTCTGGGACCTGGGTAATTTTTTAAGCTCCACAGGTGACTGTAATGTGCAGCAAGGCTTTAGGACCTACAGTGCAGTCATTCGCAAACTGCAGAGTGCATCAGAATCACCTTGAGGATTTCCTAGACCACGGATCACTGGGCACCAACCCCATAGTTACCTAATCAGTGAGTAGGGGTTGGAGCCTGAGAGTCTGTATTTCTAACTGGTCTCCAGGTGCTGCTTGTCCGTGGATCACACTTTGGGAACCACTACACTCGTATATGTCACGATAAACCATGGGGATGCTTTCCTTTAGTTAAAAGATGTAGTTAAGTTCACGCCTTAAAAAAAATAATGGCTTCAATGTAGAAGAGAGATTTGAGAGGCAGTGAGAGTATGCAGAAAGACAGAGCCCGGTTCTCCTTCCATTGCAAAAGCCCTGAGCCACTGGCTGGGGAGAGGAGCCAGGTGTAAAACACATTTCAGGGGAGACTCAGCAGGGAGGATTTAACAAAAGATGCTTCTGAGGTTGCTGGCTTGGGTGACCATGTGGATGATGTTACCAATAACTGAGAATAAATGGAAATGGTGATAAGAAACTTGGTATTGAATAACAGTTGGATTTAAGATGCTGGTGGGACACATTCAGATGGAGAAAGTGCCAGTAAGTACAAACAGGCACCTGTGTTCAGGAGAAAGGCCCAAGATAAAACTGCAAGAAAAATCAGCACGTGCATGAATCAGATGACCTTGGTCAAGAAGTGACTGTCACAAGTAAAAGGGTGACAAAGGGTGCAACCCAAGGGATACCAAGAGTTAAAATGGGTGAGAAAACAAAAAGGAGCCAACAAGGACAGAAATACAGAAGAAGGTATCATAGGAAGCAAGGAAGAGAAATAGTCAATTAGTAGAAAATGGTTCCTGATCCCAAATCCTGCAAGGGTACTCACACTGAGTAACATTATTTTACAAGTCATTGCATTCGACTGGGAGATCGTGGTTTTCGTGGCGCAATAGGACAGGAGTGGTGTTGTGCCTGGGTATATCATCAGTGAATTCTGGCCAATGTTCGACCTGAACTAGTTTCCCAAGGATACTAGAGTAGGAACATTTGGCTTTGTTTTACTGAGACATTAAATGAAGATAAAAACATCTACACTTGATTATTCATTTAATCAAGTTATAATGTTTAAAAGACATTTCAAATGTTATAAAGCTCATAATTTCATAGAATGATTTAAAACCTAATATTAAAAATGTGCTATCAGATGGAAACTCAAGGAGGTAATACCTAAGTGAGGGGTTGGCTTTCACATTTTCTGATAGGAAGCTATAGCAAAACAAAATGTTTCCTCTATAATCTAGAATATCTAATTGATAAACCTTAGTACAGAACAATTTTACTCAAGATATTTTTAATTAACATCATCTATGTTACTAGAAAATATAGGAAAAAGTTCTGCTTTACAGAATTATTTTGTAATGTTTTCCAACAGCAATTAACTCAAAGAAAGAAAGAAAGAAAGAAAGAAAGAAAGAAAGAAAAAGAAAGAAAAGAAAGAAAGGAAGAAGAAGAAAGAAAGGAAGGAAGGAAGGAAGGAAGGAAGGAAGGAAGAAAGAAAGAAAGAAAGAAAGAAAGAAAGAAAAAGAAAGAAAAGAAAGAAAGGAAGAAGAAGAAAGGAAGAAAGGAAGGAAGGAAGGAAGGAAGGAAGGAAGGAAGAAAGAAAGAAAGAAAGAAAGAAAGAAAGAAAGAAAGAAAGAAAGAAAGAAAAAGAAAGAAAAGAAAGAAAGGAAGAAGAAGAAAGGAAGGAAGGAAGGAAGGAAGGAAGAAAGGAAGAAAGAAAAAGAAAGAAAGAAAGAAAGAAAGAAAGAAAGAAAGAAAGAAAAAGAAGGAAAGAAAGAAAGAAAGAAAGAAAGAAAGAAAGAAAGAAAGAAAGAAAGAAAGAAAGAAAGAAAGAAAGAAAAAGAAAAAATACATTTTTATCCGGCAACATATGTCATAAAAAAACCACTCCAATCTTCACCCAGATCCTACACCAGCCTCCAGCAGACGCATGCATTTCTAGGTGATGTTAGAGTAGAAGATTGTAGCATATGCCCATCACCCCCATGGGGCTGACTAAGGATAAATTAGACCGAGGGGATAACTTTAGTAGTACTACTAATATTGGAAAATGCTAAACATAACACTGTTTAACTGCTTTAAACTGGAGGCAGATGGTGAGGGTGGAAGCAATATGCACATAGGATCTTACTGGTGAAACGTTTAAAATCCATAGAAAAGGAACGGTTCACTTTCAAAATAACTTTAAAAAACCTGATTCTAAAGCTAACACACACTCATGCGTGAGGACCTGAAAATATCCAAAATTTCAAAAATGAAATTGGTAATCCTACTAGCATAATGTGGGGTTTTTCTTTGGTCTGTTTTTTGATAGTGTATACACATACACACAAACATACTTTTAAATAGGGTCAAAAGACCATTTTCAGTTTTTGTATCCAGCTCTTTATAATTAGGCTGTGAGTATAATTTTCCTATGCCATTAAATATTTTTTTAAAATGTGAAGGTTTTTTAATAGCTACAGATTACTCATGATACAGATGGACTATCATTTAAGCATCACTCTTCTGCTTTATATCTAGGCTGTTTCTTTTTTTGTGCTGTCATAAATAATGCTGCAATAACATCCTGAAATATGTATTTGAGTACTTTTCTGTTTATTTCCTTAAAATATATTTCACGAAGAGCAAGTAATATAGTTCAAGTGACATGAACTATTTTTAGGGTTCTTGACATAAAATACTCTGCTTTCTAAAAAGCCTGTAAATTTACATCAATGTACTGAGAATACCCATCTCACTGTGTCATTACCAGAAAATGATTATTACCATGTATGCTTTTAATATTTGCAAATCAGGTGAAAACTGGTATTTCATTATTTTGATTTGCATTTATTGGATTAGTGAGAGATTGAACTTTTCATTTGTTTACTTGTCATTTCCATTTCTCCCTTTGTGAGCTGTCTGTTCGTATACTTTGCCTATTTATTTAGTGGGATATTAGAATTTTTTCTTACATTATTTAAAAGAGCTCTTTATGACTTAATAGTATTAAACGTCTGCCCATGATATCTGTTGCAGATATTTTCTGTTATTTGTTAGTGTTTTCATTTTGTTTATAGTATTTAACTTACAGAATTTTAAACTCAATATACTCATCAGCCTTTTCCTTAGTGATTTCTTCCACTTTTTTATGCTCAGAAATTATTTCCCCATCCTAAACATATTAAATATTCAACTGCATATTAATTTTACTTTTTAGGGCTTAAGTTTTTACAGATAATTTAAAATACATACAATAAACCATGGAGGAAGCTCACCTCATATATCTTCCTACAGGCAGACAATTTCTTCAGTATCATTTGCTGATTACACTCTTTCCTGCTCAGTGGTGTGTGATGTTTTCCCTCATCACATCATCTTCAAGCTCTGTCCATTTTTATTTCATGTGTGAATGGCTGCTTGCACTGTTATCACTTTATGATGTGTGTTAATCTCAGGCAGTCAGGTCTGACTCACTGAATTTACCTGGCCAAATGTATTGACTCGGTCATCCAAACGTTCTCTAGAGTCATCATGCCAAGTTACCATAGTGAGCACTTGTCATCTTTATGGTCACCCAGTATCTTCTGAGCAGCCTCCCTATATACGAGAAATTTCCCCGTCATGAGACCTGCCTCCACCACCCACTTTTGGGCGCCGCCACCCACTTTTCCAGATTTCCTTGTATCTAGAGCACGGGTGAGACTTTGCCAATTACGTCTAAACTCAACTTTAGCCCGAGAGAAGGCAGTATGAGGAAGGAGGTGCCAGAGGAATCAATTTTGGTGGCAAATGTGGTGGCAGATGCATCCCTCTCAAGTGGCAACAGTGTCAGAGTTTCTGGAATCCAGAGATCAGAGACAGCAGCAGCCATGATGTGCACGGGCACAGCACCAAACGTGGTCAGGCACTGTGGCCTTTGGTGCTCACTCTGTCCCTTCTGACAGCTCTGTGAGCTACGTAATACACCTTCATAAATTCCTCTGCTTAAGCTAGATAGAGTGAGTGTGGTGCTTACGATGAAGAAAACAGTTACACACACACACACACACACACACACACACACACACACACACACACGGATTCTGATGGGAATCTCCTAAGAACTGTAATATAATTTGGGGAAATTATAATATTTAGCCTTTTCTCCAATGAATATGACATGCTTTTTCATTATGCAAAAATGGTTTAGATTTTAAATAAATTTTCGTTGTTTCTTCACAGCAATCTCCTTCAAGTCTCTTTCTAGTTACTTCAAAGACATGATATCTTATGACCTTTTTTGCAGGGGAAAGGGAGTATGGGAAAAGAGTGGAATGCTATCATGAATTGATGCTTTTGTTAAAAAAATTATTTTATTTTTTATTTATTGGCTGCATTGGGTTTTTGTTGCTGCCCATGTTTTTTCTGTAGTTGAAGAGAGCAGGGGCTACTCTTCATTGCAGTGCGTGGGCTTCTTATTGCGGTGGCTTCTCTTGTTGCGAAGCACAGGCTCTAGGCATGTGGGCTTCAGTAGTTGTGGTGCGTGGGCTCAATAGCTGTGGCTCGCAGACTGTAGAGCTCAGGCTTAGTAGCTGTGATGGACGGGCTTAGCTGCTCTACGGCACGTGGGATCTTTTTGGACCAAGGCTCGAATCTATGTTCCCTGCATTGGCAGGCAGATTCTTAACCACGGTGCCACCAGGAAGGCCCCGATGCCTTTTTTTCATCATTTCTAACTGGCTACAGTTGGTGATATACAGTAAGATTAATTTTTGATTATTCATCTTGTATACAATCTACTTAATGAATGCTTTTACTTATTTTAATGCACACTATTCTGTTGGATATTCTAGGTTATTTATATCATCTGAATGTAACAAATTTTACCACCTTTGAGTTACAAATTTTGTTTCAGTTTTATGTGTTGCTTGACTGCAAAGAACTTCTAGAATAAAGTTAAATATTAATGGGAAGAGGTTTTCATAGAATGCCTCTAGTATTTTGCTAAAGTAAGACATCGGCCGTTAGACTAAATTAGATATGTCTTACTACGTTATGGAATTCTTTGTTCATTCTCATTCTCTAAAGAATTTTTAGCAGAAATGGATGTTTAATTTTATAGAGCGTTCTTTCAACATCTATTCTGATGAGCATCTGACCCATTTTTAGGATGTATTAGTAGTGTTCATACTATTAAACCAATCAGCATTCTCGAGATAAACCTCAGGAGTTTATAGTAAATAATTCTTACAGTGTTCTATTAAATTTTAACATTTATATTTTGAAACTGGCTTGGTGGTTTTCTTATTTTGTGCTGTATGAGTATCTTCTTTTTATTTTCTTCTGCGATGTACAAGGAAATTATTGTTTTTCATGCTAGAAAGTCATTATCTTTAAGTGTTTAAAACGCACACCTGAATGCATATTTTACTAATTAATAAATTCAAAAGAAATGCAGTATAATTCTTGTTTTCTGCCCCACTCCCCCAAATCAGTCAAGGAACTTAGTGTATGTGTACTTCTGCCACACCTCCAACTCTCATCTTAGTTGATATGAGTTCCAGATCTGTATATTGCCATCGGTGAGTCATTATTTATACTGTTACATTTTTTAAAAACCTTTTCAAACTTTCACTTTTCTATTAATGCTCCCCACGGTACTTTTATACTCCCTCTTTCCAGTTCTTTAGTTCTTCATTTTAATTTAACTCTCAGTCATCTTCTACTTATCTTTAAGTGAGTTTCTCAGGAGATATATGGAAAGTACATTTTATGTGACCTCAAACATATGATAATGCATGAATACGTACATAGAGTTCTTTGACTTCAACATCATTATACAGCAATTCGTGGAAGGAAAGTCTGAGGCCAGTATGAATTTTATTCCTTTGTAAGCAGTTGGGTTTTTTTTTTCCTGTTCAGATATTTTTCCTTCATTAATCAAAAATTTAAAAGTCACGGGACTATACTTAAGGAAGAGTTTTATTTCTGTGTTTCTTTTTTTTTTGTTACTCAATTTTTTTTCCAACTTGGGAAAGTCTTCATTAATAGTATCTTTCATTATTGCTTTTGGTCCGTTTATCTGGTCCCCTGCCAAAAGGATATATTATTATAAATGAATTAATCAATTCCCAATTTATCTGGTATGGATGTTTAACACCACAAAGCATAGTTTCTTAAATCTAACACAGAAAGATGAGGCTATTGCAGGCACGTGGGCAGTGGGTGTCTCTGGTCAGCTCAAAAAGCAGCTTTTCTATTGTGGGAAGTGACTGCCAGATATTTTGGGTTTTGGCACAGGAGCTAAGTCTCTTCTGTTGGGGTAAGTAGTGCAGGAGGGTGAAATCCACCTGTGTCTTCTGCCTATTGAGTTTCATACTGTTCCTGAGATCTAGCCACGTGCTGACTGTTTTTGAATCATGAGATTTAGTGTTGTACATAGGGGTAGTTCTTCCTAAAGATGTAACCAATCATGGGTGTATTCTTAATCTCCAGGATTACTGCAGTTTTATAAATTGGGGATGGCGAAATATGACAAATATTTCAATGGAAAGCACGATTAACTACCACTCAAGGGGTTGACCGGTAATTCGACCATTCACTCTGAGGTACGTTACTGTCAGTGACTAAAATTAGGTTTTGTAACTTCTATCTTGCTAGTTCAGAGAATAACTTCTATCTTGCCATTTCAGGAAACAAAATGGTAAGTAGGAGCAGGTTAGATAGAACATGTCCATGATAGGAATGGTTAAGGCCTCACATCACCAGAAGAAATAAATATCCATCATTTATGTCAACAATAAGAATAGAAGGGATGAAATAGAACAGCTTCACACAACGACTGACAAAGCAGACTGCTACTGCTTACGTGAAATTTGTTGTCAGGGGAGGTATGTACATGTCTTGATGTTAAAAGTCTGCCTTGGGTCTCTGGAGGAGGGAGAAGAATTTGCATTTGGCCTTTCTCTTTTGAAAATCAAAACTGTCAAATGAAATGACTAGCGATAAGCTTAAAACCCACATGTCCTGAATTCCACTGAAATAATGGCACAAAAGAAATGAATGTGAATTAAGTCACATAGTTTTTTTTTTCTTTCAAGGATGCTAGAATGTGTCCATTGCCTAGCCAAATTACTGATCCCACAAGGAAGCAGGCTTTTTTACCAATTAAGGAACTAGCTTCATTTCCTGCATTTGGCCTATTTAAAATGATTTGCATCTCCTAACATTGAAGTACGGCATGTTCTTTGCCTGAGTATCTCTCTCTCTCTCTCTCTCTCTCTCACACACACACACACACACACTCTCTCTCTCTCTCTCTCTCTCTCGTTCACTCCCTCTTTCAACACCTTCAAAACTAAATTCATTCCTTTAATGACAGGTTGGTCACTTTGGTAACTATTATAGAGTTCTGGAACATTCCCACACGTGCAAAAGGAGGCTGTCAGGCCTAAAAGTTCCAGTTTATAGATACACTTACCACAAACTGAGAGGTCATGCTACACTAAATAATGAAGAGCATAGCCTTCAAAGTGTGCCTTGAGGCCCAGGGAACGGGACAACCAGCTTTCTTGTCAGAAGTCCAAATGGAACATCCATCCGCCAATGAAGATGAAATGAAAAAGGTGACCATGTCGAGAACACGCTTGTGGATCGTTCAGGCATGTCTCCCTCCCTCCATTTAGGCCTCAGAGTCCAACTTACTGTCCCACCCAACTCTCTTCCTTAATATTTTAGATGCTGAGAGACCATTTTCCTTCAGACCCTAAAGCATGACCCCAATGAAGAATACAAGGCCAATATGAATTAATACTGAAAACACAGGGTGAAAACAGCTCCTTTAAAACAAATCTAAATCAATCAATCAATCAATCTAGGAATATGGAGCTATAGCCTTAGAAAAAGGTACTTTAAAAGATTATTAGGGCTTCCCTGGTGGCGCAGTGGTTAAGAATCTGTCTGCCAATGCAGGGGACATGGGTTCAAGCCCTGGTCCAGGAAGATCCAAGATGCCAAGGAGCAACTAAGCCCACACGCCACAAGTACTGAGCCTGCGCTCTAGAGCCCGCGAGCCACAACTACTGAGCCCACGTGCCGCAACTACTGAACCCTGCGTGCCTAGAGCTCGTGCTCTGCCACAAGTCACTGCAACAAGAAGCCCATGCACCGCAATGAAGAGTAGCCCCGTTCACCACAACTACAGAAAGCCCACACGCAGCAACGAAGATCCAATGCAGCCAATAAATAAAAATAATAATTTTAAAAAAAGAACCTTTAAAAAAAAAAGATTATTAGAAAAAATACATGTAATTCAATCTCCTCCTTTAACAGAAAAGGAAATTAAAGCCAAGTAGAGAAACTTGATTGACAGCAGACCACCATAAAACTTTAAGAAAAGTAATCTGAAATATCACTTCTTTTTATCTAAGGAAAAAAGATGAACATAGTGCATGTAATCACATGCTGGCTTTCAGTTCATTGACACCCGATACCTTAATAGATGGACCACCTGGGGATGTTTCTGCTTTAGGGGAAATCCTTTGGTGCGCCTGTATCAGAGATGCTCCACCAACGAGGGCAAATGTGAGTATGAGCCTCAGCAGCCATATAATTAGGGGATGCTCAGTTTTCATAAAAATGGGTAGCAGTTCCTCTCTCTCAGCACACTTGTCAACTAGGTAGGTGCCGTTTCCTGCTGACCATCCCTGACCTGACTTAATCACGTGGAGAGTTGTTAGTACACTGTTATCCAGCTCATCCCCTGACCACCAGTTTTTCTTTTGATGGGTATCAGAGCAACAGTTCATTCCTAAAATGATCTGGTGTTTTTCTCTATCCTCAGAACACACCATGAATGACAAATGTAACAGCAAAATGCCTGTAAACCTATGTGTTTCTTTTTGAAAAATGTGAGCGCCCCCTCCACTTCGGCTGGGGGACCAAGTTCCTTGACAGGGCAGAAGAGAAGAAACAGAAGCGAAGAAAAACAGAGATCTAGACCCTGTGCCTGGCTCAGGAGAAAAGAGTGAATCAAAGCTCACTCTGGAAGGCAGCGACGCTCACGACAACTTGGGCTGAACAAATACACACTATTATACATAATGCGGATAATCAACAAGGACTTACTGTACAGCACAGGGAAGGCCGCTCAACACACCGTGATAACCCAAATGGGAAAAGAATCTGGAAAAGAACCGATAGGTGTATACCTCTAACTAAATCACTGTGCTGTACACCTGAAACTAACACAACACTGTAAGTCAAATATACTTCCATATGAAAAAGATAAAAAATAAAACATGTGAGGTTAAAAAACATAATAAATAAATAATACTGAAATGGGGGCGGTGGCGGGGGGGGGACCTCACGCTGGGGATGTCCCAGATCTTCCCCGATCCTTCCAGGAGGTGTTTTCGGGGCCAGATTCCGGAGCCTCGCTGGGAGGGGTACACGAGGCAGTGACGGGGAAGCAGGGTTCCAGACCCGGCTCTGACACCAACAGGCCGGGACATCCTCAATACTTGGCTGCACTGGGTCTCAGTGTCCTGAGAACAGTTTTCAAACCTGAATGCGTGTGTGTGTATGCGCGTGCGCACATGATAAATCTTTAACTCAGGTAAAAGACTACTTTCTAGCCCAAAATGTGACAAAGTTTGATCTCTGGCTGAAGCAAAGGTGGAGTGGGGGACTGCAAACCCCACTTCCAAATGACCCTTCCCACTCCCTAACCTGAGGCAGCTCCTCTGTAACTGCTGTGGTTCTGACCCACTGGAGTCGACTTTTTAAAAAAAAAAATGCCGTTCATTTCCCAGCTCAGCTCTACAACAAAGTACACAGCGAAGGGATCTCCAAAGGCTGGTATGCCAAAATGAAAGTATCCCAGACTACTACAAACGTGCCCCAGCAGAGACTGTTACAAGGAGGCCACATTCTCCTGCCAGCCACCCACTTGGAGACTGCAACCAGCCTGTGTTCTCCTTTGTTTTGTATTTACACACTATATTATTATTTTAACTATTTTATGAATTCAAATTGGTTATAACAATACTCTGATAGCTTCTCAAAACCTCATACTGTGTGGCACTTTATAATATTGCAAATACTGTCATATTTAAGCCGTCATATGAGGCTGCTAGGACAAAGTTCTATTATTTCCATTTTATAGATAAGGAAGTTGAGATCTAGAGAGTGATGTGCCCAAATTAACAGTGCTGACACGTGGTAGAGCTGAGGTGCAGTGTTTACGACATATACCATTTAGTACTTTTATCAGTCCTTCGAGATCTCAGAATTGAAAGGGTTCGGGGAGCATAATGACTAAGTTACATCGTAGCTAAAGGTTTTTACTCTACAGTCCAGTCCTCAATACCTGGGAAAGCAGGAACACAGTGTGAAGAGGGAACAATTCTACAGTTGTGTGTAATAGTTCCTTCTCCATTTACCTCACTACCTTTACCAGGACACCATGATGTCAGTGGGTGCAAAGTTCCTGGAAGTTTATAGAGCTAGCTGTTGTTTCACCGGGAGAGAACACATATGAGATGTACTTGGAAACGTGTAAAGTTATTTTGGTGCCTCTACAACGCATTCTTGATGCTTGTTAAATGTCACCTGCAGCAAGCATTAAAGGTCATTTCCTGTGGACACAACCTCTGACTCTTAAGGACTCAAAAATCTCAGTCAGACAACAATGTAAGACAATAGAAGGCCAGCACTTTAAAGAACACCTTCCCGGATTAGGCTGAGAAACTAATCAAAGTTGATCACAAAGGTTTATGTACAAGGCTGTTCACCACAATATTACCTATAAGAGCAAAACCCTGGAGATAGCCAAAACACTCATTAGGGGGAGGTAACTACGGCACTTTCATGAAATGGAATATTTTTTACTCATTAAAGCTAAGTATTTGAAATAAACAAAGGTATTTAATGGTATGTAAAAATCTCAAAATAATACCAGAAAAAAATGATCTAGATACAAACTTATATCTGACCCTATACTTACATACATATACACACACATATATAGTTATATGTGCATATGTAAATTTATGTGTGTATGCACAAATTTACATACACAGAAGTGTTATAAACATTATATTAGGTGTAGATGTGTAAAATCTACACGTTTAGACAAATATCCAATTGTTAAGTAGTGAATTCTGAGTGGCGAATAAGAATATGAATAATGTTTATATTCTTCTTTCAACTTTCTTATATTTTACAAATTTTCTGTAATAAACACGTACAGCTTTGGTGAGCAGAAAAAAAGGTTTTTAAAGACACTTTTTAAAAACCTAAATTTTCATTTTTTAAACAAAAATTCTCTCTTATTCCTAACACCCTATGACTTTTCTTATATGTATGCTCTCCTAATGCCCTCCAGCGCTCTCTTCCCTCGTCTACAGAAACCAAGTCTGTGATCGACTCTAATGCAGGAGTGCGGATGGGCTCCTTTCCCCACAGCTGAACCCTGTAAATCTGGGATGGTTACCAGAGTGTACGTACACCTCAACATCCCATGACAGGCTCTGCAATTACCCACTGTTACCCCTCACATCAAAGCTTAGAACTCAAAAAGCCTGCAATTTGCATGGCTTTGTGGAAAAGTACTCACACATTACTGCGGTAAATACAAAAATCTGCATTAAAGCGTCATTATAGCTGAAATTGTAATTATGTCAGAGTAAGTTCAAAGATAGAGATGACATTGCAGTACGTGATACTTAAGAAAATGCTCTTTAGTGTCGGTACTTGAATTTAAAACACAGACTTTTAATCCTCCCTTACAGGTTGCCCAAGAGGGAGCATCTAGCCTTCTACAGGGGCGCCAGCCACCTAATGAAGACAGCTGGCTGGTCCCCATGCTAACAGGTCCCCCACCTCACGTTCTTTTATCTCTGTGGAACAGTTAAGTTTTCCTGTGATACAAATCCAGCTAATGGGTTGAGGAAGACAGTCTGTATTTACATATAGCTGAGACTTTCTCACTCAAGTTCAGAGATAACTTGGGAGTAAGCTAGTGAAGAGGGTGCCAGAAACACGGAGGTCACTGTGACAGTCAGGAAAGCAGACTGTCCAGTCTGAGACTATCAGGTTGTGAAAACCTCAAGGGTGAGGAGAGAAGTGATTCAGCAAGGATTTTAAATGTACCTTTTAACTTGCTCGGTCATCATTTACTTATCATACATCTTAGAATAAAAGCAACCCTAAACATAAGGCAATCCCCTATTTTTCAACTAGCAGATAAAAAAGGTTTTCTGGGTGGCCAATTTAAACACATAAACTTCCCAGAAACTTAGAAGACATAATAATACATGTCATTTATATATTTTAAAACAGTGAAATACATAATTATCATACTTATGAGATTTAAATCTGAATATGTCTCATCTCAAAGACAAGGTTGATAAACCAATTATTCTAATCTCCATTTGTAATATTTTATAGAATTTGAAATTAAAAAGATTCTGTATCTCACCAACTTTAGAGAAAATTGGCTATTTGAGACCTGAGTTTCTGAAGTATTCTTATCCATCTAAAATTTATAAGAATCTCTTTTCTCATAGAAAAAACTAACTTCAAGAATCCCCAATGTCTATTCTCTATCAGAAAAAGAACATTTCAGATTTCCTTAATTTTGGTGAAACGCTGCCTTGTTTGATTGCTTTGTGGACTTGGGAGGGGATAAAGCACCTTAGAAACCAAACTAATAAAGAGTATAGAAGTCAGTAGCTCCCTCTCACCTTTTAGCAATGGTTGAAACAGATTATATTATGGACAAGGTAAATGAAAGATTTGCTAAAATGACTTTCAAAATAAAGTCCTTAAGATAACGCACTATAGGGACTCCCCTGGTGGCACAGTGGTTAAGAATCTGCCTGCCAATGCAGTGGACACGAGTTCGATCCCTGGTCTGGGAAGATCCCATATGCTGCAGAGCAACTGAGCCCGTGCTCCACACACCTGTGCTCTAGGGCCCATGAGCTGCAACTACTGAGCCCACGTGCCACAACCACTAAAGCCTATGTGCCTAGAGCCTGTGCTCTGCAACAAGAGAAGCTACTGCAATGAGAAGCCTGTGCACCACGACGAAGAGTAGCCCCCGCTCACCGTAACTAGAGAAAGCCTGCGCGCAGCAACGAAGACCCAAAGCAGCCAATAAATAAATAAAGAAATTAATTAATTTGAAAAAAGATAATGCACTATAATGTTTGGGGCTTTGTAATTACTCAGAGAGATATTTAAGAGGACTTTCTCTTTGGGGGGAGAACAAACCTTGCTTTTGATCTGAAGTTCAGTGCCAAGGACCTCTGTGCATTTCTGTACAAATAGTTATTTATTCTTTCAACAAACACTTGTTATGTGCCCAATAGAGATTACTGACTTGATGCTAAAATTCCCCAGTCCCTCTCTGGGAGCCCTGTCTTCCCCTGGCATCTGCGACACTACCTTCTCCACTTTCCCTCCTGCCTCTCAGGTCGCTGCTCCTCAGTTTCTTGCTGGCTACTCTCAGAACCTCTAAATGTTGGCCTTGTAGACTCAGTACAAGGTTCTGTCTTCAGAACCTCCAAAACTCTTTCCCTCAATGATTTTATCCCCTCCCCAGGTTTTTAATACTATCTATAAATGCATGGTCCAACTGCTATCACCAGCACAGACTCTTGAGTTTCAGGTCCATGGAACAATGGTTTACTTACATTACTTAGGTGTCTCATGGGTATCTTAAATCCAATCAGCAGCAAAGCGAACTCATAAGTGTTACTTCAGATCTGTTCTTGTTTCCTGCATCTTGGGAAGCACCCCTTCCACTGACCCACATTCTCAGCAAGCTCTCTGGAAGCCACCTTCGATCAACTCTGTCTCATCTCACAAATTCATCAGTAAATACCGCCAATTCTAACTTGGAAAAATATGTAATGAAGATCCAATTGATACTTTAGAAACCAAACCAAACCAAGCCAAAGAAAATCCACAGTTCATGCATAAACACAAAAAAGTTGCCAAATTTTGATTTAAAAAAAAAAAAAAGAGGAAGAGCCCTTCCCAAAGGATGCAGGAGTAAAGTCTTCCTGAGTGGCTTCTCAGGGATCCATGTTTACAATACAAACAAAAACAAAAACAATACCACTTTTGTTAACAAAGGGGTGCATTAAGACTAAATTTAGTAGTAAGCTTCCAAAAGCTTCAATTTATAATAAAGGAGAAACCAAAAACCTAAATCAAAGACCATTTGGGTTAAATTCTACATTTAGAGATTAGGGGAATATCTAGAGATTAGGGGAAGGATGCCAGTCATTAAATTATTATTAGGAATATGTTACAGGTAAACATTATACTTTTCTCGAAGAACCAAAATGATAAATGCAAGTCACAGGGCAGATGGAGCTGCATGAAGGAATTAACAAATACTAATGATGTTGGTATATACCCCTGATTAGTGACTCAACACAAAGCCATACCCAAAACTAGGAAAACACAATGACTGACGTCAGTTCATTTGATTTTATCATCCTTTTCCTTAAGCAGGAAGGGCAAGATGTGTCATTACTCAAGCCAACAACTGGCAATTACACAAAGGCTAAGGATTAAAAAAAAAACAACAAAAAACTATGGGTGCAATATGGAATAAGCAAGATGTATTCTCCGTAATTCAGAGAAACTGATTTATGTAATACTTGAAATCACAGAATAGATGCATTGTGAAATCATACACCGTGGACACACACACACTAGATTAAGAAATCTGGTCTTGAGCCCATTTAAGGTTTTAATAAAAGCAGATGATTCCAAGGTGTTGCTCCACCCAAGGATGACTGTGTTTAGCCATACAATTTGCCAATTTTACCTACGTAAAATGAAACTCTGAGGAGGACGTCAAGGTATTTTCAACTGAACACAATGTTTTAAAGTTTAAGTTGATTTTCTTGAGATCTGCTTATAATTAGAAAAAAATCATGAATGACCATATCAGAGATTGCTCTTAAGTAAAACAAGAAAGTTTCTATCACTTTAAAGAAGGGGCATCAGCAAACTTAATTTCCATTACGGCTAGCCATCAATTTGCTATATGTACTCTGGAAGCACACAATCTTGCTTTGTCCTATTCCTCAAATATAAAGAAGCAAAGGAACCATCTATCTTGTACCATCATGTCTACAAAGCCAAAGGAGGTCCCTACCTTGCTGATCGAATATTTTTATCAAAGATCTACAGAGCATATTTAAACAGCTTGGCAAATAATATTTGAAGCACAGGAAACCTGTTGAAACTTGACTGAAAGTCACAAAACAAAACAAATGAAACAAAGGCACTCTTACACTCAGGGCTGTGTCCCTATCTCACCTTATCTAAAGGGAAGTCTTTCACTGATACCTAAAGATCATTCATCTCTATCGACTAGGTTATTTCCACCAGCAAACTAAAGTTCACAGTAACAGCTTTCCGTCTATGTGCTGCATGCAAACCTAATGGGGCCACAAATATCTGAGCAGAAATATATAAGTGTACAGTCTCCCCTAGTCATCTAGGGGGTTGAGAGAAACTGTCTTAATGCCTTCTGTTACTGATATCTTCCTCCCTTTGTAGGCTAGCTGAGCAAAATTTAGGAAGAATTCAAAAAACTCTTGTTGCTCAAAAAGTTCACTCACTGCTTGGGAATACCATCAGCCTAAACAGCAGACTAAGAACACGAGGAAGTAAAGAAACATTTCACTGATATGAAGCTTGTCAAGCATGAAGAGGCAGGGGAAACAGTGAGGTCAAAGCAGTCTTGTTAGATTCTAAGAGGAAGACCAGCCTTGTTAAAAAAATAAATAAGTTTTAAAAAATGAAATTCTATAACAACTAGATAAAAACAAAAACCAAAATTGAAGAAATCAGAAAGAAAAAGACAACCTGGATGACAACAAAATTAAAAAGAAAAATTTACATTAACCAAAAACAGCATTAAGAAAAATAGCGAATCAGAAAAGAATATCAGCGAGATGACAAAAAATCAATAAAACATGCACACATTAAAACTACTAAGATATTCAGCTCACACCTGCTAGAATAGCTGTTATCAAAAAGAAAAGAGATAACAGGTCTTGGTGAAAATGGGAACCCTTGTGCACTGTTGGTGGGAATGTAAATTGAAGCAGCCACTGTGGAAAACACTATGGAGGTTCCTAAAAAAATTAAAAATACAACTACCATATGATCCAGCAATCCCAGTTCAGGGTACAAATCAGAAGGAAATGAAAACAGTAACTTAAAAAGATATCTAGACTCCCATGTTCACTGCAGCACTACTTACAATAGCTAAGAAATGGAAACAACCTAGGTGTCCATCAACATATGAATGTATAAGGAAATGTATGTGTCTACAACAAAATACTCTCCAACCATAAAAAAAGAAAGAAATCCTTTTTGCAACAACATGGATGAATCTTGAGGGCATTATGCTAAATGAAATAAGACAGACAAAGACAAATACTGTATGACCTCAGTAATATGTAGAATCTAAAAAAACAAAACAAAACCAAAAAAAAAAAAACAAAAACAAAAACCCAGAAACAAAAAACAAACTCATAGATACAGAGAACAACAAAATGGAAGAAATTAAAAACCACAAGAAATGGGTAAAAGTGATCAAAAGGCACAAACTGCCAGTTATGAGTAAGTTCTGGGGATGTAATGTACAGCATGGTGACTATAGCTAGCAATCCTGTATTGCATATTTGAAAAGTACAGAAAGAGTAAATCTCAAAAGTTCCTTTCACAGGAAAAAAAAAGCGCAACTATGTGAGGTGATGGACGTTAACTAGGCTTATTGCAGCAGTCATTAAAAGAAAGGATATATAATCATTATGTTGTACATTTTAAATATAATGTTATATGTTAATTATATCTTAATAAAACTGGAAAAAGTACTATGATATTATGTTTGGCCTATATCAACAGAGCCTGAAAAACAATAACATTAGTGTTGGCAAGGGTGGAGTAAAGAAAAAGTTTCGACACATGCATTTCAGTCACATGTACAGATGTATCGACACATATACACACAACACCTATAGGGAAAAAAAGAAAAGAGATACTATAAAATGTTAGCGGGATTATCGTTGTAAGTGGGTTTAAAGGGGATTTATATATCCATATAATTTCTCATATTTTCTACAAACTATCAGCTTTACTATTACAATCAAAATATCATTTTCTATTTTTTAACCATATCAGCCTTGGAGATCAGAGTCATGAGAACAGGGCCTGCAAAATATCTTATGAGATTTTATCATACCTTAAAAATGGCACAGGGTCATGTGGAGGTTAGGAAGCAGATTAAGGCCTTGGTTGGCACAGAGCGCCAACATTTCAGGTTTTACTAAACCCCTTACCATCCAGTTACATATCTTCCAAGCTTATGGTTCACATTCTCGGGGCAGTGGGTTATTATGAAGTTCCTTGCCAACAACAGGGATGCTCTTAATGTATGTCTCTGGCACCCTGGAATGTTGACTCATCCTGTTCTATCCCAGACTCTCTTCTTTGAATTTATTATTCCACTCTGTGTATTTTTTTCCCTATCTCCAATTTACTGCTAGACTACTGACTTTCAATTCTTTGCATCAGCATGCCTGTCTACAAAACAATTGCCTTTTACCCCCAGCCTATTCAGTGTCACATCTGGTGAATAAGTACAACTGATACAGCAGAGATGCAAGGAGAGCAAGTTGTAAAGCAGTGAAACCAATGTGTGGCTCAAAAAGAGAGTCCAACCCAAGTTCAAAAGAGGAAGATCCTCACAGTTTTCTAAATAAAAACTTTATTGAAAAAATGTATATGATGTCTCATAGTTTCTACTTGGAAACCACCTCAATTTATACTCTGGGTGTGTTTGTTAAGCCAATGCCCTAAGGGTAGAGGTGGGGAGAAGGGAAAAAAAATTAATACACCATATAACGTTCACAGGCTGTTTTAAAGAGTAGGATTTGGGGTGTTTCGTAGCCTAATCCCATTTGCCTATCCCATGAGTAGGCAAGTTTTACAAATTTCCACTTGGAGTTGTATTGTTCATACAATCTCTCCAGTTCTCTGATTATTTTCAGCTTTAGCTCAGTTATATCTTTGAAGAGAGGCCTGGTGAGCAGAGCAGCAAATACAGTGGTGACTAATCCTTCAGAAATGAGGTCCCTATATATGATTGATAGATAGATAGATAGATAGATAGATAGATAGATCAATCAATAGATAGACAGACAGAAAGAAAGAAAGAAATTTATGAAAGTTTTCCCAAGTAGATATTAACCTAATAGGTTATGTGTACTTATAGGTTTAAGAGTATTTCCTGTCTTCAATAGAGTTTTCCAATAGGAAAGTGAGACTTCTTTCCATCTTTCCTTCCAGAAACCCTTGTATAAATGAATCTAGGTAGCCAGCTGCAAATTCCCAGTAAAACAATTTTTGAAGACACAAAAGGTTAGGCATTTTGATCAACGAGGCAACATTTGATCTTAGGACTCTAAAAGCCTGGAGTCAGTAGGTCTCAGTTATTTATCTACATCTAGTCTGTGACTCATCCTCTGTTAAGTATCACTCTTATAGTTCATACTTAACCATTTGAATCAAAATACAATATTGAAGTGATGTTGTGGTAGGCAGAATTCTAAAAATGATCTCCTCAAAGATTCCTATCCCCTAGTCATTCAAGCCAGCACTCATCTAGGTACTACTATGAAGAGATTTTGCAGATGTAAGTTCCACATCAGCTGACCTTAATATTCAGAGATTATTTGAGTGGGCCTGACCCTATCAGATAACCCTTTAAAATAAATAATTTTCTTTGACTGATGGCAGGATGAGTTAGAGATGGGAAGCATGAAAATGATTGGATGTGCCAGTGTAGGCTTGAAGATGGAGAAGGGCAGCTTCCCACTGACTGCCAGGATAAAATGGGGATCTCAATCCTACAACCACAAGGATCTGAATCTTTCCACAACCTGCATGAGCTTGGAAGGAGATTCTTTCCCAGTCTCCAGATAAGAGCTCAGCTCAATGTGAAAATAAATAAAGGAAGACTCATTTTAAATGGAGTGTAGAAGCCCCAGAGCAGGAGCTCTCACATATTACCACTCAGACCCCAACAAGGGGGAGGAAAAATTTCTCCTAGTCCAGCAACAGCTCAGCCACTGAGAAGGCATCATCATTCTGGACTCTCTCCCAACTTCCTCTTTTCCTCCAAAAGCAAAAGCCTCTTTCCTGTTTTTTGGATTTACCTGTGGTTTGCTGTAATTTGCTTGTCCCAAATTACAATTCTCTGCTAGCTATTCCCCAAAAAACCACATCTTGCTGGTAAAATAACTAGCTCTTTTTGTTTGTTTGCCTGTTTTTTTAAGGTAAACAATTGACACTGATTCTGGCCTTATGATACCCTGAGCAGAAGAAACAAGTGAGGGTTCCTACAGAACTAGGAGCTTATCTTTTCTACCTTTCTTTGATTTGGGCCTTGAGATACCTTGAGAGCCCCCTGAGGTCAAACAAGTAATGCCTACCTAGATTTCTAGAGAACTATAAGATCAATAAATGGATATTGTATTAAGCCATTAAATTTTTGGTAATTTATTGCATAGTAATAGAGAACTAGTACAGGTATTTTGTTTCCTTTACCGGTTTTATTTTTAGAGCCTTATTTTATTATAAAACCACTACATGCTAATTTCCCTATTTTCCTATTCCCCAAAGATAAATATTGTTGTTTCTTTCTCTTTCCAAAAATTCTCTATGAATATGCACGAATATACAAGTATGCACGTATGCGTATATGCACTAAAAAAAAAACCACACACATATAAAATTACACAGTGCATTTTTTCACTGAACAATCTATCTTGGGCATTTTTCTAACAACAGAACATAAAAGCCCACCTCAATTCTCTGTAACAAACACGCAGTCTTAGATTATATACCTGAGATATTTTCTACTAGATCAGCTACTTAATGAAGGGTATGTCAAATAATAAAGTAGTAACAACTTAATTTTCCATTTGCTTGTTACAAGTAATGCTAGACATCATTTTCTGTTATTCTCTGACTTATCAGTAAGATAAATTCCTAGAGATGGATTTGCTGGGCCAAAGGGTAATTGAAATTTTTACCAATATTGCAAACTAACAAGAAGGGTTGTACCAATTCACATAAACACTTATGTGATGTGAGAGGGACTATTTCCCCACAACCTTGCGATCACTGGATTCTATCAATTTTATGAAAATTTTGACAATATGCTAGGTGAACAATTCTGTCTCATTATTCTGGTTCATAACTCTCTTATGATTGCAATGAATCATCATTTCACACATTTTTGTTGGCCAATTTAATTTTTTTCTGTGACACGCCTTTAACATCTTTTGCCCATTTTTCTCCTGGTGTAGTCGCCATTTTCATATCAATTTACACGAGCTCTTTGTATACTAAGGCAATCAGATGTTTGTCAGTTATGGACATAAAAATATTTTTCACACTTTGTTTTCTTTTGATTTTGTATATTATATAGAATTTCTCATTTTAGGCAAGATATACTAATCTTTTCCTTTAGGGCTTCTGGTTTAAATTTCATTCTTAGAACCAGGAGCCTGTGATTTTTCGCTGCCTCTTCTTCTTTTATTTATTTTTTAATGGGACTGTCGTGCTTACAGTTCTTTAAAGCCTGGCTGTCAACAAACACTATTTTGTCTGTGGAGAGAAGCTCCAGAACACAATGCCAGTATCTCGTCTTTCTCAGGGCGCCACTGACACATCTGCACAAATAAAGTAATGTTCTCATCTCTACCGATTCATTCCATGGGTATAAATTCATGTGCCGGTGATGGGGGGCCTGACTCACATAATCCCTACCTAAGAAAAATAGAAAGTGTATCTACTGGGTGACTAAGCACGGAGAGACGGCACCTCTTCTTTCTCTTGTCTTTCACGGGGACATCTAGGAACCCTGCCCTGGCCTCTGTGCACCACACCCAGTAGAGAATGCAGCAAAAGGAAGAGGTGAGAGGCACGGGGAGTGAGAAAGCCTTTCACATTATCAAGACATAAGGACAGGTCCTGTATTTAATTTACATGTTCTTCTTCTTTTATACAGAAATAGGAACCTACCAGACTGTGATAAATGCCATTTCTCACAAAAAAGTCTGACAGACTCTCCTACAGCTTCTGAGTGAATAACAACCTGTGGGCTCCATAACATAAGGAAAAATGCTCTCGGAAACTGAAAGACAGGCTTCTCTCTGCCCACTCCTCCCATTAAATTCAAAATTATATTCTGAAGGAAAAAAATTCCCCAGAGAGAAAAGAAAAATAATTAAAAGGATCGCTAAAGTCTTAACCACATTTTCTTTAATCTCGATATTAGAACTGAAGAAAACCACAGCAATAAAAGACTAATCAACAGACACAAAGTATGATGCAATTACTATAGAACACTACAAAGAGGAGTAGGATTAAATTTTGTTAATCACCACTGAATTATATGTAAGAAATAAAATTTATCTTATACTTAGCACCTAGTATGTACTGCTGGGCACTCTGACAGAGGAATAAAAAAATACAACAAAGATAGAATTCCAGCCCCTGAGTAAAGTATTTGGCCTTGCTTGACCCTCTGGTCAGCTTTCACTATTATGACTGATATAATATAAATCTCCAAAGTAGAAAGGTAATAATATAAATAGTTGTGTACTCACCATTCATCTTTGGAAATATAATATTACCAACTGCTTACCCCTCTCCGCAATTATACCCCCTACACTCTCAGAAGCAACTACTACCATAAAATTGGTCTTTAAAATGACCATATTTTCCTTTAGACTTACTACAAATGTACATACACAGATATATATTTATGTGTGTGTGTGTGTCCCTAAACAAAACATTGCGTGTAGCATCACGTTAACCTTCTATGTATGGTTTAAGTAAGATTCTTTTGCAGCTTGCTTTTGTTGCCCAATACTATCTTTGAGAGCTAGTTCATTTGTTTTCTATGTGAGTGGTATTACGTGGATAGCTACGCCACAGCTCATTTACCTATTTGCCAACTGACAGACATTTGGGTCGCATCGCTTCAAAGGTTTAGCTGCTACAAAGAACACTAGTATGAGCAGTCCAGAACATATCTTCTTGCATTTATGTGCATGAGTTTCTCTAAAGTTTGGCCTGAAAGTAGCATTTCTGCACTTTAGTGGTCTTACTATGGACAGTATCATAATTTTATGAATTTCTCTTTTGCCTTTTTAACTTTACCATCTTTTATTTATTACTAGGAGGAAAATAAAATTTCATTCCAAAGGGGCAACTACCTCTCTCTCTCTGTCCCGTCTTGTCCCCAAACATGTTTAGATAACTTCCACTTTCAACTGGAGAGCACCCCTGAGCAAAAGGACTGCTTTCTGGAGGACGGTCAGAGCCTAGTTTAAATATAAAGTCCACACCATCTGAAAGCCTATTGTGTGAGAGTATCCACAAGAGTATAACAGAGGTAGAGCTTAAACACTCATCCTTTCAACCCATCATTCTCCATAATCTTGAGCACATCTTTCTATGGATCCTCCTCAAAATTTCTGAAAGGCACTCAAAGTCAAAATTCATTCTACTTTCCGACTTTCATCTCTCTTTTCACCTCCCATCTCTCTTTTCACCTTTACATTCTCATGTAATCAAGTATATACATCCCACACTCTAGACACACACTAGAAAATCCCCCATCTCTCACCCCATTTCCACCTAGCAAAGTCTTGCTCGCCTTTCAATATCATGAGCAAGTGTCTCCTTCAACATCTCCCACACTTTCCTGATTGGAATTAACCCTTCTCTTCTTTGCACCATCTTAGAGAGAATTAAACAAACAAACAAAAACATACAAAGCAGCCTTTGTTGCATAGCTTTTGCAATATGGTTCTACCATCCTTCTAAGTAATCGTTGAGGCCCAGAGTCTCATCTTTTGAATCTTCACTGTCCTTACAATGGTTCTAGATGTAAAGATAAGTTACATACTCACCGATGGCAGGTAAAACTTTAGCTAAACTCTTGCCCACAGACAAGAGGAGACATTCTAAACTGCTCAGAGCTATTGCTTACAGTTGATAATACATACAATAGGTAAGTTCAATTTTAGGGAGAGAAATGCTGGATAATTCTGATGCACTTTAGGACATGAGACCCCAGAATATGGCGCGCTAGGACACTGAATATTTTAAGATAAAGGGATTTGAGAAACAGCATGTACAGGAAGGGCTTTGTGACCTGTCCCATAAACAAGTCATAAAACCTTCATGTGAGAGGCACCCTCCCTACACCTGCAGGAAAGGAGGCTTCTTATCTCTGAAGACAAAGGACACAGAAGCATCTGAACAAACAGGCCCTGCTAAGTTTCCCTCAGTTTACTACAATTAGCTCACCTTTGTCCTATACATCTTTGCACAACTCCCCCCTCTTCAACAAACTACTGTAAAAACAATCCGATTTAACCGTTCCTTTGGGTTTTCATTTCCTTAGGAACGCTCCCTTGTCCCGTAAAATGTACGTTAAATAAATGTGTATGCTTTTCTATTGTTAATCTGTCTCTGGTTACTGGGCTCCCAGTGGAGAAGTTAGAAGGGGAGAGGGAAAGATATTTTTCTTCCCTACAGTTCTTAATACTAATCCTCTTCACATGAACTATCACGGCCACGTTTCCCAAAGAAAAGCCTAACACGAAAGCATGACTTGCATCACCCACAAATTCAGACATGGAGAAAAAAAATAACTGAAATAGGACCCCATACAAAAAGGATTTCTCCCTTTCAGATCCAAGCACTCAGAAAGAGGATAAGATTAGGGCTGACTGACCAGAAAGATCAATTTAGTGATAAAGCAACAGGGAAACCAACACAACAGGGTGGGGAGATGCATCTAAGTTTCAAAATGCCTGGATTATCTTAAAAAACGAGCAAGAAAAAGTAACAGAGAACTCGAGAAAAGGCAATTTATTACCTGTATGAGCAGAGAGAGGTGAGTGGGGCCGAGGCAAGGCTGGGGACTGTCCATTGCCTATCAAGCTTTTCCGGTTGCTGGTTCGGCAACTGTCAAAAGGAAAGGAAAAACAGTTTTGAAAACTACAATAATAATAACGTTGGTCAGGTATGTTCAAAGTAGACAAAGCTTAGATTGAACAATCTATCTGCTCATGCTATTTCTAAATTTTTGGCAAGTCAATATGCACTAATATTTGAAGGGTGGCTATTTCCTGAACACTAGAAAATATAATGTATTCATATCATATATAACACCATCAATATTCCTCACCACCAGTGAAGTTATAATCAAATGTTTCTTTCGGCTCCTGACTGCAAGTATATGACATGCCATACACACGTGATAAATTAAGGATTCAAATGAGCAAACCACAGGCAGCATCTTTGTTGACATGAAATTTCTAATACCAAATTACAAGCAATGAAGCGCAATGACATTAATCTTACAATGATGCACTAATTAAAAATCTAATTATTTAGACAAATTTCATAGTTGTGCCTTTTGTCAATAGAACAGCCAATGCCTAAGATAAATGTGTTTCACTCCTCATTCATTTTTCATCTTCATACTGCATTCAAACTCCTTATTAAGGTAAATATTTTGGAATCATAAAAACAGATTCTAGTTTGTATTAAAATCACAATGAAGGCCTTTTCTCACAGGCAGCCTACCTACTGTTTTTTATCCTGGTACCCAATAAGTAGAAATAAATTGCTACATATGGGCACAGGGCAACTACTTTTTCCTGTTTCTGCTACTAGAAATTTATAAAATAGCTAATCTGATTCCAAAGTAAATTTCACACACGCCTCAAAGAATAGCACAATGCAGAACTGCTTGATGATGAAGTGACTATTATCTTACTTTCATCTGCTTTTCTTCAGTACAGACTGGTACTTCACAATCAGTACAGTGGTTAGAAAAGGATAATAAAACCCAGCAGGTTACCTCACTGAATTCACCTATAGTAAGTTTCAGGGCACTATGATTCCATCCTCCTACACTTGGGCTTCCCTTAACCATCATTAAAGATTTATTGTAATGTCTTCTTAATTCAGACTACACCTCTGTTTACAGCACTCTTAAAGCAGAATTTTCACCTAACTTCTGAATAACATACAGTGGACATATTTGAGAGTTTGTATAAAATATTTGAAAGGAATATTTCTAAATACTATTCAAACAACACATTTTGAAACCAAACCAAATTTCTTTCCACAATATTGACTTGGGAACCAATCCTCTCTTTCTGATGTTTCCTCCTTATTATCATTTGTCAACATTCCCATGTTTATCATTTCTTAAGGTCAGGCTGCATCATTTTACTTTCCTTACTGAAGCAATCAACATCCCCTAGCATTATCTGTGTGTTTAATTAAGACCATGTTTACTCAGCCTTAAAGAAGTTGTTGAATAAGAATAGACCCTGATACTTAATTACAAAGGTGGAATGTGCTATTATCAACTCATCTATCAAGAACCATTATTTGACCTATTAAATTCATAATCAAGTCAGATCATGTGATTTTTTTTTAAATACTGTACAATATATTTAGGGTTAATTCAAAGTAATGTCTTCTTTCATTTTAATACAGGAATATTAAATATATCAATTTGCTGATGTTAACAAAAGAATTTATAAAAGACGGATTTATATCCTGGAACTCTCAGCAAAGTTATTTGTTAATTTGAGCAAATTAACTGAAATACAGGTTATGTTACACAAAAATGGCTATTTATATTATTTTTACATTTAGTATTTGATCTAAATAATTTATGAAAATTTTCTATTGACATTCAATCATTAATTTTTATATATGTAAATCAAATGAATAAGAAATATATATCAATAGAAACGAAATCTAATGAATATCTTACATAGGGATATCAGTGAAATACACTGACAAAGCTAAAATTTAGAAAACGATATTTCTTAAAAAACATTTTAATTGAATTTTCCTAAGAAACATATAGGATGACCACAACATGCAAAATAGGTAGACAATAATTTGTATTTAAAACAAAGAAATAATAAATAAATAAATTGCATTTAAAACAAAGAAAAACACAAACAAAAAATCCTCACAATTGTATCAGCTATTTAACGTCTACCCCCCAAAAAAAGGGTGGAAAAGTATTGATGTCAAAAATGTGATTAAAAATAAAAAAATCTCAGAAACATCTGAATAAAACTCGATGGAATCTACTCGTTTGGTCAATATACAAATATAATGATATAAAAGATAAGAACAAAATTTATATTACATCCTTTCCATGTTTGCCCACTGTCTAAAAAGATTTGTAACCTTTACAAATTGATGATTATAAATGTAATTAAGGGTGAAAGAAAACAGGATTCTTTACCCAACAATACAAGAGCAAGTTAGAAGAAGTTAAGAACAACTTGCCTCAGAATTTGAATAGTTCACCATAATTAAGGTCCTGGTATTCTGCTACACAGACCCTTAAATAATCGGAGGCATATCTTACTGACAAATGTGAGGGACAGTCAAATCTGCAAGTGTCTTCTCTAACCTCCATACAGATCTTCAGCATGAAGCTAGAGAGAGTGGTACAATTTCTGAATCTCACAAAATCAAACAGGAAGCTTTTAAACACGAAATGTTCCTCAGCATGGCAAAATCAGACTTAACAAAACACAGGCCAAGACGGAGAATTACAAACGTACACAAATCTCTACGTTCACGAAGCAGAGTCTTGGCCTCTCCGATGAACTTATTTGCTGCTAACATTCTTCAGGGTAAAGGGGCATATGTTACACTGTATTTAATCTTAAAATACCTAGATCTCGATATATATATTAATACTTAAAAAATACTGGGACCCTACTGAGATATTCTGTACATAACTTTTCAAAGTTCAAGGGGAGGGGTGGTTATGCAATCTCCCTATCATCTACCTCTGGTATCTCTGAGAGTCACTTAATCTTATTGTTCTAGGTACCTCTTCCCAATAAATGAATTAAAATCTGCATTTAGCCCCACAGCAAGAGAACTCCTAGTGGGAAGGACCTATGCATATTTACTACCTAGACTGCCAAAGCACCTGGCACTGCCCATGTTAATAATGACACTGGTGTAAAATGCTGAGCTGACCTCTGTGGTCATTATTTACTCATCCAGGTATCACACTTTTTTCTGTGGATGAAAGGAGAAGCTCACGGCTAGCAAGTGTGAGGCACGCTCCAGAGGTGCTGGTGACCACATCAGACTCATTTAACCCATAAAGTGATAAAATAGTGGAAACATCACCACTTGGGCAAAATCAAGGTCCCTTTTCTTTCCCAGCATAACTAAGTTGAATCACCTTGCTTTTTCTCAAGCCATGCCACCCAAGGAAAAAAACAAGTGCTATCCTATCAGGTAAAATAGGAACATCATTTCTACTGTAGCAGGAATCTCCTGTTGAAATTTTATCCTCTTCTAACCATTTGAGCCTGTAAAGAGATATCTGCAGTTCAGCCTTAGGAACCTTAAAGGTATTTGATTGCAAAAGTGAAACTAAAGAACAGTTATGAATTCAAGTTCCAGCTATTCATCCTCAAAATGCAATCTTTCTGCTTTACTCTCTAAGAAGAAATGGAGGGACTTCCCTGATGGCACAGAGGTTAAAAATCCGCCTGCCAATGCAGGGGACACGGGCTCGAGCCCTGGTCCAGGAAGATCCCACATGCTGTGGAGCAACTAAGCCCATGCACCACAACTACTGAGCCTGAGCTCTAGAGCCCGAGAGCCACAACTATTGAGTCCATGTGCTGCAACTACTGAAGTCCGTGCGCCTAGAGCTCGTGCTCCGCAACAAGAGAAGCCACCTCAAAGAGAAGCCTGTGCACCGCAACGAAGAGTAGTCCCTGCTCACCTCAACTAGAGAAAGCCTGCACGCAGCAACGAAGACCCAACTCAGCCAAGAAATAAACTGATTAATAAATTTAAAATAAAAAAGGAAGAAGAAACGGAAGCCACCAACCCTGCCCGTGCTTAGTTCTGAAAGATGAACCCAGGAATATCCACTGCCCACAAAACACCTGCTCCTCTTCAGGCCACCCAGCTGAAGACAAAACCTCATGGGGACACTGACTCAGTCTGTTCTTTCAATTGGCAAGGTGACACATGGCACAGATTCTTTACTTGCAAGATCCGAATTTAGCCCAAGAAGACAGCCATATACAACTTGAGACAAAGGCAAAGGTAAACAGTGGATTAGGACAGGAGCGCATGGTGCCAACCAAGCATTTCTTGTTACCTCATCCCTTTGGTTCCTCCCTGGAAAGATCCACCTACCGACAGACAACACGCACACACGTGCACACACACACACACACACACACACACACACACACGGTACAGCAAGTACTGTTGACTATGGACCTGAGACCTGAGAAGAATGGGAAGGTGGAAAGGCAATGACAGTACTTCCAAGTGAGTAGGACTGTCTGGCCCCTGCGGGCTGGGAGGCAAGGCAGGCGGGGACAGAACCCTTTGTGAGAATGTCACAGTTGGACGGGCACTTGGGTGGAGGTGCTCTAGCGTGACAGGAAGCCACCACCAGGAAGTGTTCTGTTTGTCAGCACGGTGTTTTGGCTCCAGCGGGTGAGCTGAAGATTACACAGGGTGCCGCTCACCAAAGCGGTTTCGCAAGGAGCTTCTCCATCTCCTGTTGACTGCCAACAGCACCTTCCACTTGTCAGGAAGATAGAGAGACAGATCACGCATTTCATCATGTAAGTCAGGCCTGACTCAGAGTGAGGGACAAAGGTACCTGGGCTACTGGCTGAGGGAGGGGAAGGCGGGTACAGATTCTGGGTCCAGGGCACCCATATTCTCTTTCTGTCTGGATTGTCCTTATGCTCAGGGCTCCGTATGAAGGGCCGGAGGGACCTGTAAACGTCTCACCCCTGGATCTGTCACATCTCTCCTGCCAGAAGAACCTGTTAATTATCCTCTACCAGGTCTGTAAAAGCTGTGAGGCCCACCAGGCTATGGCCTTTTGCAACTGTTCTGAGTAGCTGAAATGCAGCTTAATTTTAAATGACAATCATTTGGGGACATGAATACTGATCATGTCTGATTGTGGCAAGACAAGCTAAGAAAGGGAAACCCCAACAGGCAGCAATTTCTAACAGTCACAGCTGACTTGAAAGGTCAGCACTTAGTAAGACATATGACTGACCACGACTGAGGGCAGTGAATCGCCTAAGAAGAGCCCCAGGAATTCTGAAAAGCTAGGCTATAATTTATTAATTCATCTCGATGAAAAATTTGATAAATTTGCACAGGAGGCCAATTATAGACCACAGCTTTACTGAATGTGAACATCTGCTAACTATTTCCTGATACCTTAATAGAATCTGAACACTGAATATTCCTTAAACAAAGAGGAAGGCAGAAGGGAGGAAACTGGGCAAGACCAGGAGGCAGAAATTTTCTAGTATTGCTGATAACATGTTATAAAACAGACAGGCTCCTGTTTCCTTATCTTTACAATGAAGGGATTGGACCAGATTAGGGGACTCATTAACTTTTTTTTTTTTTTCGTTTATGAAATTTTAAAAATACAGAAAATATAGAAAAATAATCAAACAATTCCCACCACCTGGAATGATCAATGGTCTCATTTTGCGATATTTATTCCCCATCTTTAGAATACATTTTATACATATATATATACTAGAGACAGGAAGAAATGTACATTTTGACATCCAAAATGGCCAAACCAACAAATATTTTCCACTCCCCAACCTGGCAACTATGAAAAGAACTGTGGCTTGTAGCTTTCCCATCTGTGATACTTTCACATACATATATGAATACCTATGAACAACATTTGTGTATGTGTCTATATTTTCACTACTGGTGTCGGGTATCCGGAAAAACGGAGAAAGACTTGGAATTGTGCAAAAGAGATGAATGGCTTTCCTTTCAGTGGCTGGGAAGGCTTTGTGCAATGAACCTCCCAGGGGATTATCTGGTTCTATGAGGGTGTACACCTTTCACTGTCTTTCTAACTACTAGGCTACTTTAAAACTCTGGAGGGGTTGGAGTTAAGTTGAAGAAAACTATTAGTAATACAAGTTATTCTTGTCCGTAATAATGTAAATGAATTTTGTTTAGTACAAATACAGTTAATATCCACCCACAGAGAGATGACCTCAAACATTTAATATCATTGTTCTACAAGATATTAACTACTTTTATATCTACTAGCAAATTTTCTTATCATTTCTGATTTTATATATATATATAAAAACCATATATATATGGTTTTCAAAATCTCTTACTGCTGTCGTCATTAATAAGTTAAATGAGATCTTTGACACGTTTATCTTATATTTGTATGACAGTCATGTTTTTGACTTTTGGGATAAATTATACTTTAGCACACACTATGTATTATAGATATTCTGCAACTTACCTTTTTTGCAACATTATATTTTTGAGATTTAACCATGGCAACATAAAAATGGGTTTAATTCATGCCATTTTTAGATTATTCGTTTGAAGCGAATTTTAGGATTCTTAAATGCACGAAGATTACATATATCATGGATATTTCTTCTTTCTTTGTGCAACATTAAATATCTAGGCCTCTGTGTATTTGCCAATCTGATTGCAAAAGCCTTGAAAAGTGCCTCTGAGACTGAATTTGAAAGAAAAATTATATCATGAAACATAAAGCAAATCTTCTTTACAATTTTCTTTGGATACGTCTCCTCCAAATCCTTAATTCCTTCAGATGCTGCCTTGCCCTTCTCTCCATGTCTGTCTTCACACTGTTGTCTTCTTTAGAAATAACTTTTTCATCTTTCATATGTAAATCAATCTACCCTTCCTCTGGGCTTCTTCAAGTCTACAGCTCTCTCCCTTTCCCTATAGAGCACAGCAAGGCCACAGCTGGTAGCCAGCTGGATAAGCTCTAGTCCTCCTTAGAAGGCAACAGGGAACAAAGCATGAATATTCCTATCTGTGACTTAGGTGAAGTTATGACACCGCCGATGTCTTCCCTGTGGCCCATGAAATCAGGGCTCCACCCAGGCTTCCATTAATTCATCCAACAAATTACTTTCTGCATTCCTAATACATGCTAGCTACTATTCTAAACAAACAAATATCCCTGCTGTCCTCTAGAGACCTGTACTCTAGAGGAGGAAGCAGATAATAAACATGATAAATTAGTAAAATAGTATGGGAGCTAGTGATGACACCTGTAGCAGGAGAGATGGCGATGGAGAAGAATGCGGCCGAGAGTAGGACACGGAGTGCTGATGTGGGAAAATCACAATTTTAAATGGTGGTCAGGAAAAGCCACACGGGGGAGGTGGTATTTGAGTGAGACCGGAAGAATGAGGGAGTAGACATTCAGTAAGAGCAAATGCCCTGAGCAGGAGTGCGCCAGGACCAGCAAGCAGGCCAGCGTGGAGGAGTGGAGACGGCCAGATGTGAGCAGCAAAGAGAACAGTGGACAGAGGACGGGGGCACCTCTGTGGCAGCTCACAGGCCACAGCACGGAGACTGACTTTACACTGGGTGAAGAGGGGAGCTGTTGGAAGTTTTTAAACATCATCTGATTTTTGTTTTAAGAGAATCATTCTGGCCACTAGGTTGAAATAACCAAAGGAGGAGGTAGGGAGACCAGATAGGAAGTGAAGTGGATGGGAGTGTCTAGTGTACTCTCATCTCCTGTGACTTGACTCTAAAACACAGCATTTCGTTTTAAAAATTCATGCCAAAAATTGCCCTCAAGGTTCAAAGCAAGTATAAGAGCAGTCCATACTCTTCTGTACAGTCTTTGAAACACTGGAGAAAGAGCTAGTACGGTGGTAACTGCCGAGCAGAGAGCTTCAGGCCTCTGCATATTGGCATCAATGTAATGACCTAGCTTATTGTTATTCAGGGTGTATTATTATGAATACTCAGTGTTGATATTGTTGGTTTGATACTTGAACTTAACTTTTCCATTAGTAGAAAAACTCCTTTTTAAAGGTATTAATTTATAGTGGAAATGAATGACTGCTCATACTGTTTTCACCTAGGAGCAAAACAATTAGGCTGATTACATACCTAGAGGAAGGTATAAGTCTCCAAGGTTTCAAAAATTCTGAGGAAAATCAAGAGGAAAATATATATAGTTTTGTATACAGTACTTCTTGGAAATATATCTAACCCATTAAGATAAGTCCTTGGTGAGGTCTGGCCCAATTTTCTGTCTTCGCAGAGGAGGAGAGAGATGGCTGTACATACAGATATTGGCAAGACACTATTCAATGTAACAAATATTTATGGAATATCTATTCCTATGTACCAAGTACTAGGGAAAATAAGAAAACAAAGAAAACACTCTCAAAGTGTTGAAAATATAAAAGAAGAGCTAAGAACAATTCACAGATAACTGTATTCTAAGGCAGAATCTGGCAGAGATGTACAAACAAAAATGTGCTGCTATCTAAAGTGTGAGCTAAAATCCCAATCAGCTTTGAAACATATTCTCATAACTAATAAGCACTGGCATTTTATAGTGTACACTAAGTATGGCAAATTATCCCTCCAGTTCATAGGTCTTCCCTAAATAACCTCTTAATCTCAGTGATCTGCCTGACACAGAAACATTTTTTGAAACCTATTTCATCTCAGTTATTCCATTTGTGGCTATTTCAAAATGAGATAATGAACACAGTTAAATCTACGTGGCTGACATGGTGAGCTCTGATGTCATACGTGAGGATGTGACTGATGGGGGCTGACATGCACCATGTTGCACCAAAGTGACCCTGGCAAGCAGAGCATCTACTCGTGGTCACTCATTCGTGCACTAAACATAATCTGGATTCCACCTGGAGCTTACCATTGAGGAGAGCAGATAAGATCCTTGAGGTCAAAGATTATATTTTATATCATAGCAAATCTCTCTGGATACCCAGAAAAATACAGAAAATAAACATGATTTGAACAGAGATTCAGTAAATATTTTTGAATAACTAAGTATGGTTCCTGGCATTAAGAAATTTCTAATTTAACTTGGAGGACAAACATAGTCTAATCTATAAGACAAAACTGATCTAAGATGATGTTAGAGTTTAATTCTACTAGCTTGATCAAGGCCATGTATACCTGGGAAAACACAAAGAACTGAGAGGGGTTTATATGATGTGGAACATCTTACTGAGAAACCTATATGCACATCATTCTGAATAAAATTACAACAGGAAATCAGTGGAATTAAAAGAGGGGCATATCACAATGGTCAAAGTCAAGGCTGGTGATAATGTGGGATTTATAGCAGCAGGGTTAAGTCTAACTGCTGAAAATGTTAGAAGTAAAAAGTTATTAAAGTGAGAAGGCTCTCAATACCTGTTAATTTTTTTAGTGCAATTTGTCTGCAACACACGTTACAGGACATACGTTGCCTACATGTCCCTCAGGAATCCTAAGCTGTCAGGGAAGGTCATCAATTTGAATGAAGAAACTTAAGGGCTGGAACAGTCAATGATGAGATGAATTCTGGACTTTTGGCTAGTCACGTAGAGCATAATAGCTCAAACCTCACGCCAAAGACACTGTAATAAAGATTGTTTGTACTTGAGAGGAGGGTGTGGAGAAAGTGCTGCAAAGGTAAGCTCATTAACTCTGATCCAAGAGTTGAAGGGCATGTACTGGATCTTGGCAAACTGCTCCAAAGGCTAATCTGGCCAAACAGTGTATGGAGTCATTCAGAAATATGGTCTAATCTGTCCTGCAAGGCTAAAGAGCTGCTATCGCTTGGCTGGGCTGAGAGTCAGAGAGGGAGGGGCGAAGGTGGTAGCCCCCATTTTATAACTGGGTAAAGGGTTTTAAAAACATACACCTATGAGACTGATACACAAGCCTTTGGTTGTTCTCAGGGCCGTTGTGGTCAGTGACCAAAGATAAGTCTACAGACATGTTTGAGAGTTAAGGAAAAATAAACAAAACAGAAACTAATGTTCTTCTAAATCTCTACAAGTGTTTGTGTTTTGGGAGTGGGGAATGTGTGTGACTTTTTTTTTTTTAAACTTCCATGTTTCATACTCAATATGGAGAAAAGTCACAACTTGATACATTTTTTTTCCTGAGTAGTAGAAAACCAAGTTCAAAGTCCAACTACAAAAATTACTTTTAATAAATTTAATAGCACTGGATTTTCTTAGTTGGCCAGTGCTACGCAAAGAAATCTTTTAAAAAAAAAAAAAACCCTAAGAGAGTGGTGGCAGCAGCAAACCAGAGCAAACAGCTTAAACAATGTTCTGCTCTGCCTTTCTGGAAATACTATAATAAAATTGTACTATTAACTTCTTTCCCCTGTACTTAGTACCTCCTGTTTTATTGCTTTAAAGAAATGATCATCAGCTTTTTAAAGCTGGATTGGAAGATTTTCTTATATTCAGATCTTATTTGAACATATATGTAACAGCTGAACTGATACAATATTGTATTACCCACTTTGGGCTTGTCCATCCAGAAATTAAATCTCAGTTTAACTTGCTACAGCTAGAAACATTTACTTTGGTGGATGCGCCTTACACTAGTAGGGTGATTTAGCTACAAAGCTAAACAGACCCATACAAATCAAAAGCTCTGTTCCCTCTTTCTAGTTCAGAGAATTTTGAGGCCACTCCAATCTGACCCACAAAAAGGGAGGGCTGACTTCCGTAACCACCGGATCTCCTTTATGACACTCAACAGAAGTTTATGTCAAGCCCAGAATGAACAGCATGACTCTTTAACGCCCTTCCAACTCAAAAGCATTTTGTATTTACAGCAATTTGGCATAACGCTTTGCCCACAAGTGAACTGTCTCGGATTCCTGTGCCTCCACAGTCAGAACACAAACAGACGCACACGGAAAGCCCACATCCGAGCCCTACTTTGTGCTTTTCTGTGAGGAAAAGTCATGTGGCAAAAAGCCATCCCCTCTCTGTTCAGTATGTTTTGTTGCTAGCTGCGCCCAATTCAGAATCTTGCAAAATGACATTCTGCTAATGACAGGAATGTCAAAGCTGTGATAATGGGCACAAGTAGAAGAAAATGTTTCCTAAATGGAGAAACAACAGGAAAACTGCCAGACGGATATTAAAATGGGTTGTGTGTTCCTCCCATCCTTAAGCGGTTAGTCCCCTACTATTTGGGTCCAATGTGAAAGGGAAGCAGCCCCCTAAGGAGGAAAGAGTAGCCCACCTTGGCGAAAAGCACAGAGAAAACGAGGTCAAAGGAAGGTTTTCCTTTAATTAACTTGACAGATGTCTTTCCTTTTCCTCATTTGCATCCACTGATGTTTTCTTAGTCTCTCGTTTTGCTAAGATGAAACTGGCCACAAGGAACCAATTCTGTTTCTAAAGACAGGAGGGCTGGGGCGATACCAGAAGATGCTGGTCTTTAACTTGCTCAGTATTCAGTCAGGGTAATGAACGCTCCTTGCTCTGTGCCATTTGTGGGCTGAGCCACTGAATTTTTACTCTGCAAGATGAAGTAATGACTCCCAAGGCAGCACCACCAACCAGTGGCAAATAGGGTTTAGGAAGAAAGGTCACGTGGGCTCCCACAGCCAGGGCACATTCAGAGTTAGAAATATCCGCATCAGACACAGAAATACATTTAACTACATCTATTGTGAATGTATCATACATTCCACAAAGGAAAAGATAATTCTGTTTCAGATTTCACTGATTGGCTCTTTCTTTCTTTTTTTTTGTTTTAAATAAATGTATTGATTGATTCATTTGATTGGCTGCATTGGGTCTTTGTAAATATAAATATTAACACAGGCTTTCTCTAGTTGCAGAGAGCGGGGGCTACTCTTCATTGCAGTGTGGGGGCTTCTCATGGTGGTGGCTTCTCTTGTTTTGGAGCATGGGCTCTAGGAGCGCAGGCTTCAGTAGTTGTGGCTCGTGGGCTCTAGAGCACAGGCTCAATTAGTTGTGGCACACGGGCTTAGTTGTTCATGGAATATGGGATCCTCCGGGATCAGGGATTGAACCCGTGTCCCCTGCATTGGCCAGCGGATTCTTAACCACTGTGCCACCAGGGAAATCCCCTGATTGGCTCTTTCTTAGGAGAATACAGTTACAAAATACAGAGACTTGCCATTGGTACACATGGTTTCAAATTCCAACCCCCTTAAGCCTCAACATACTGACCTGTAGAATAGGAATAAGAATAGGAACCACCTTTGAGGGCTAAGTACAGATGAAACGAGATAATTCATGCAAAGAAATTATCACAGAGCTTGGCACAGCAAGTACTTCATTAAATATTAGCTGTCAAAAGAAAACATTTTGGTCTTTCTTTCTTGCATACATTCTTTCATGCTTATATGTTTTCCTGTTTAGAATGTTACACTGAAGCTTTCCTTCAAGGATCCTGGAACAAGAAGCACAAGATTGCCCATAGAATTAACTTCTCAAATCAATACAATGAATTATGCAAGAGCTAAAGAGGCTGGTTTTAAGGCAGCAGACTTGACAGTAAATATAAATATTAACACAGTTATAGAAAGAATGTACCAATAAGAAGGGCAATTGGTTGGCTTTAGAAACATATAAAAAACAAAAGCTGCTGAACCACAAGTTCAAGTGTTCATCCAAGGGCTTCAAATTGGCACTCTCAAGGTGAAGGGCATGCAAAGGACTGCACCCAACACAGACATCAAAGTTTCAGATCAACTGTCAAAACCATGTGCATCTGTCCACCTCTGCCCAATGCCATGGACCATGTAAGCTATCTAACATGTCTTGTTCTGCTACCATATTCCCCAAGCCACCTTCTGACTACTTCGTGGAGAGGTCTGCCCAATAATGACAACTGCTAACTTTGACTCAAGTGTTTTTTAATACATGCCAAGCAACAGTTTAATTTGCATGAGAATCCTGAGGTAAGACTTATTTTTATCCACATCTTATAGTTGTGAAAACTGAAGAACTGAGAAGTTCAGAAACCTGTGTAAGATCACACAGCTAGTAAGTGGTAGGACTGGAATCCAAACCCACGCAGCATGCCTTCAGAGCCTGTGCTTTTAACCATTTGGTTAAAATGTCTATAAGGCAGAGAATAAGAACTTTGAAGAGCCTAAGTCCCATACTGATTATTTTTCCACTCTATAAATTAATGTCTCAGCATTCTGGTCCTGTATATTAGTCAGTGAACTTGCTAACTACAAACCCATGCCTAAGAGATGGGGCTGCTCATGGGATACCAACTGCACTGGATTTTTGAGCCTGTAGCCTGGAAGTCAGATACAGGAGGTAGGTCGAGTGAACAAGCTGCACACTCAGATTGTGAGGTTTTTCTAGAAGCAACAAGCCTGACCCAGGTGGACAGACATCCCAGTGTCACCAAGTGGGGCTTGCTTTTTATCCTGTGATATACTTGTTCACAGTTATCAGGCTTACAGACAGACAGGTGAGATGTCACAATCTGGACATTCCTTCCTCCAGTGCGTTCTTGAGGATCCAAAGGCAGATGACCCAGCACGTGGATTATGCATCTCAAGGCACTTCCTCCTTATCCCTGCCCCAACCAGCCGGTCTAGTCAGACACAACTAGCGAAGAGACTTGTGTTGAAGCATGTGTGATTCAGATTCTTTTGTTCCTTTGTTTCTTACTAAGATTTTAAAATTAAATCCAAATCTCTGGATCATGTCCCCCTTAACATGGCTTTTTTTTTTCCCCTTTGCTTTTCTGTGTCTAGATACACAGAAATCAGATTTCTGGTGTGAAGCTTCTTTGTATGTACTGGTTTTAGAGCAAAGGAGGACATTGTAACATGCATTAGGAAGGGAATTTGGCCAGCAGAAGATCTAAAACATATATATTGACCATACTGAGACAAGCTTTTCTCTTTAAAGTATTTACAAATTACATATCTCAAAATACAACAAACTCAACATTATAAAATCTACATATTTACAACATCTATAAACTTGTGACCCCAAATCTTAGATTCTTCTGTTGTTTTTTAAGGACGTCATTCCTTTAGTCTGGCATCTTACCCCATTTATTTTTTAATTGAAGTATAGTTGATTTACAATGTTATGTTAGTTTCAGGTGTACAGCAAAGTGATTCAGATGAATATATATCTTCTTTTCAGATTCTTTTCTCTTATAGGTTATTAAGATATTGACTATAGTTCCCTGTGCTATACAGGAGGTCCTCATTGTTTATCTATTTTATACATGCAGTAGTGTGTATCTGTTAATCCCAAACTCCTAATTGCATCTTCCCCTGCTCCTGTTCCCCAAAGACCTAGACACCAAGGAAGCATGTACGAGAATGTGTCTGTGGAAAGAGGTTTCACTGAATCACCGGGCAGCCTGACCCTTTCACCTCGCGGAAGTGACTCTGGGCCTTATGGTTACAAAATATATGAGTAGGTCAGAATTCAAATGTAGAAATATCCGACTTCAAAATCGGAGCATTTTCAAAGTTGAAGGATTTTCTTTTTGAAAAATAAAAGCATTCTTGCATTGGCTGGGAATCAAACCCGGGCCTCCCACGTGGCAGGCGAGAATTCTACCACTGAACCACCAAATGCTTACGCAATAAAGTTCTGCTCACTTTCAAAAAAAAAAAAAACACACAAAAAACAACAACTATGGCAGGCGTTCAGACAAGGCAGAGTGCCAGGAAAGCGTCAGTTCCTAAGGAAAAGTTTAATGCTGGCCTCACTCACCTTCAAGTCACCAGCCTGCCTCATATGGGCATAGCCATGGCCATCTATTTCTCCCAAGGCCAGCCTTGTGTTCAAAGAGGTGACCTCATTCGTCCTAGCCTGGAATCTGGCCCTTAATTAGTAAGTACCCTGAGCTCCAGAACAACACAGGCACTCCGCCTCTTCACCATATTCCCCAGGCATCCCATCTCAACTCATTCTGCATTCCCTGCAGTGACTCAGAGAGCTCCTCTTCATTGTGTTATTGGATTCCTGTTTATTAAAGTTATGGAATCCCTGACCTTCACATGAAAACATTAATAAGTAGAAATTCAAAGGTATAGAGAGACGGCACCCTACTGTGTAAAATTTCCATATTGAAAATGATACAGAAAAACTCACCCCCATGAAATTAAACTGCATATCAAGACTAGAATTAAGACACTTCAATTTACTGAAAACAAATCACTGACACTATGAAAGAAATGAATGTGAACTCTTCCACTGGCTACTTCTGCTTTTCTTTTTTCTAAACAGACCCTAAATCCTGTTGAAAGAGCAAAGTACATATGAAAACAACAATGCAGCCAAATCATCATGAAAATAAAATCTGTCAATAGCTACCAGTGAGTCATTCCTTTGGCTTTGTGGTCACATCATATTTTCATTCACAGTATAATCATAAAATTGTAGGGTTCTCTTATATAACAAAGAATGTTTTCTGCCTGGGTCTTCAGATATTAGCTATACTGACTGTTTAGTACAGCAGGCCCCAAAGTTTCTGAACTCACACAATTATATGGTAAAGAGCCAAAACACTATGCTATTAGCCAATCTGCCTCAAGGACAGTACATCAAAACTGTGATGCTATGTTCTTCAAATGACAAAAATTGTTTTTCATTTTACTTAAAAAAAAACACACAAACACTTTAGTTATGCATTTTGCATCTGAAAACATCAATATTCTACAATAATGTATAAGACAGCAGATGAGTGGTAAGCAAAAGCTTGTATCACCTTTCTACAAACCTGGGACTAGCACCTGGCGATCAACAGTTTCACAAGACAAAGTTACCTCTTTCCCCTCCTCCAACACCACCATCAGGAACTTGGTTTTCTTGTTTTAACTCAATTTGTTTTTTTGGATGTGCAGCTTGATTACTCCACCAAAACCCCCAACAGTTTTTACCGAGTGTCTCTGCCCCAGACAGAGGGAGGACAGTTACCAGACCCCAAAGAAGATGTGCGTATGAGTTTGCAATCAGGAAATCTGGGGAGGCAGACATTTCCCTAAGTTTTTAAATAGCTCCATTGTTTAGTTAGGCGACATTGTGTATTTGAGAGGGGAAAAAAAGGCCTACCCAAGGTTTGACAGAAACTAGGCAGTCACGTTTGAAAGAAAAAAAAAAAAGACTGAAGACCAAAATGAAATAAACATATAATCACCTAAATTAGAAATGTAACTGTTAAAGCTTTCAATCTCGTGTAGGCCAACTGTTCCTATCTTAGGCTAAGGCATTTTTCTCAAGTAAATACTACAGAGAGTAAAGATTATTAACATGGGAATATTCTTATCATTGAGAAATAGGAAATAGGAAATAACTGGGTAGGGGGGGTCCTGGGAAGCTTATGTAATGTGTCCATAAAACATTGTTAAACTAAAACATATAATTCCATTTATTATGAAATTTTAGATTGTTTTATTACAGTAAATACCAGCAGAACCAATAATTAATATTTTTGTTCCAGTTGGGAAAAAAAAATACTGGTAATGAGTCTAGCCCCAAAGTTAGGAAGAATTAATGGTATATTAATTATAAATAACTCTATCCCCCAAATCCTCCTGGCCCTCACTGTCACAGCCCTGCTTCAGAGATTAGTCATTTTTCAACTGTTAAAACTTCCTTTTAGAAACAGAACTTTGATTAGTTTTCTACCTCCTCCTGTAACATATGATTTTTACCTCAACAAGATTAATCTCTAACTCAACTATATGCAAGAGTTAATCAATTTGTACAGAAATGAAGAAAACTACTTCCCTAATCTTTTTAAGATGTTTTTTAAAAATTGATAAGACTCAGGAATAGAAATAGGGTTGGCCGCTTTTCTTAGGATTGTTCATTTTTGGGTCATTCTGTCCTTCAAATGCTTTTTATGTACTAAGTGAAATATGTATTTTAAAAGATCTAGAGTATGGATGATGCCTTAGAGGACTGGGACGGGGAGGGAGGGGGGGAGTCGAGGGAGGGAGGGAATATGGGTATATGTGTATAAATACAGATGATTGAACTTGGTGTACCTCAAAAAAAAAAAAATAAATAAATAATTCTAACAAAGAAAAAAAATAAAAATAAAAATAAATCTACCCCACAGCAAGGACCTAGTTCTGCCTGAGTCACAGCAGCCTGACATCAAACCTCAAAAATGTCCAGAATTGAGGGAAGAAAAGGTGGCCCAAAGTGGCCCAAAGACTGAGGCTGACAGAGGACTGTCTTTCCGCCTGAGAACCACAGAGCTGGAACCTGCAACAAAGGCTCTCTGCTCGCCCACCCACTCCTCTCTTGTCTTGAGATCACTAACAACAACCTAGAACCAACTGCCTCCTCTCTGTGGAAGTTTTTTTGTTTCTAATCAAGTCCATATACCACCACCACCTCCCCCACTCCCCCACACCGCACACACACATCCCTTTTTTGACCTTTTTCTGAGATGGCAGAGAACAAAGGATGATGTAGAAAAAATAAAAAATGAATGAAGCAGTTAAATAAGCTACACTACAACTACAAGATGGGATATTTTTCCCAAAGTGGTTACTACAACAGTGAAAAGTGGAGAGTCCATAGCTTGATATCAAACATGCTTAAAATACATAGAATGCAAAGAAAATGGACTTGAAGGAAATGTACATAAATAGTAATGGTGATTACTTCTCAGTGGTAGGAACATGGGAAAATGTGTGTGTGCTTGCGCTTTAGTTTACAAAAAAATTAACTGTGAATCTTGCAACCTCTTAATCTGGAAAAATATGTGCATTATAAGGAAAAACAGATGCCTTTTAAAAATACTGCTGGGAATTTCCTGGTGGTCCGGTGGTTAGGACGCTGGGTTTCCATCGCAGGGGGCCCAGCCCAGATTCAATCCCTGGTCAGGGAACTAAGATCCCACAAGCTGCATGGTGCGGTAAGTAAAACAAAATAAAATAAAGTAAAATAAAATAAAATATAAATATACTGCTCACCATGATTCCCAGGAGGAACAGATTGAGGTAGAGAGTGATGACAAAAACCCCGTGACAGGGTAATTTACTGAGATATTAATTCTTTCAACTAGAGAAGAATGAAAGGTATGTTTGCTTCCCTCATTCCAAGAAGTTTTTGTGTTCAGAGTCTGGGCTCCGGGGCCTTAGAAGGTCTTTAATAGGTTTTGGTTTCAGGAGTGGAAGCAGAAGTTAGAGCCAGAAGGCAAGTCCACCCAGGCCCTTCCCTAAGGATGTGAGAGCCTGTGAGTGATACTCCTATAGGGAATGGGCGGGGGGCCGCTGCCTGAGCCTAGAAGACAGGGGTGAGCTTCCCTAAGACCAGGTGGGGAGTGGGAGAAGGCACAGGTGTCTGGTGGTGTATCTGGCTATGTGAAAGGCCAGGACCTGTGTCCACTCCTTTCCAAGGCAGGGCTCCAAGAGGTACATGGTGATAGGGTTAAGAACAGGAGGCATGCTTGCTTTGCCAGTGCCAGCTAGAGCCACTACAGTATAGGCAACCCAAGTACGCACACCCCAGCTCAGAACAGGCCTCATCATTTCATGTGGGCTTCGACTAGAAGGAACGCAGATGAATGGGAAGCCATTGCTCATTTCCACATCACTTTGACCATATCAGAAAGGCCACATCAAGCAGCTATAGTATGGCATTGATTTTGGTGATGGCTTCATGGGTGTATACTTAGCTCCAAACTCATTAAGTTGTATACATCAAATAAGGTACAGCTTTTCGTATGTCAACCCTACCTCAATAAAGTGATTTAAGACAATAACAACAAAAACAGCTATAGTAGAAAAACCAATACACCAGATCCCCTTTGGCTGGGAAGTACCAGCCAGTCCTAACTCACAGTAACCCAAAATATCAGCAAAGTGTCTCTCTCAGGAAACCATCAATGAATTCCATTTTATTATTTTAGCAAAAGCTCAGCCCTCCTCAGAACCTGATTTAAAACATGAAAACAGAAACAAAGCATGGAATGTTGACCATACAGTTTGCTAATGACAGGAATTCTTTGAGTCCCTTTAATTACAATCCAATGGCTACTGGTTGTACAGTCCCAGTGGTGCTAATCAAAGCCAGGCTGGGCCCAATTCTAATAGTTATTAATGGTGTGGGGAGGACCCAGCTAGACTTTGGCAGGCTTGGTCAGCTCGACAAATAGCAAAGCCAAAAGGAATAAAGTCTCCTTAACTCAAAATGCCAATAAAAGCCCTATGTATAATCCTGGAGTTGCAGAGGTTTGAAAGTGAATGCAGGTCATCTCGATGGTTCCCTCTAAACTAGCAGTCCTTCAGAGGGACCTTTCTTTTGTTTATAAATTCACCCTCCGGAGTCAGAGGAACATGCTCACAAGTGAAGATTATCCTTTTAGAATACCCACATAGAGCACACGATTTCTACAGTGGTAGACATAACCAGCTACTCTAAAACAACAAAGAACTCTATAGACATCATCTTTTCCCAGCATTTACTGTTAAATAAATTCACTCCTCTTAGAGCTTTAATTACTGAATTTATATTGGGGTGGTGATTACCATATTGCATTGTAATATTAAGCGTCTCACATTCAACTCGCAGAAAACCTCCAAAGTTGAAGTTGCAATGCTGAACTAACTAGAATCAGACTGTCACATGTTAAGAAAGCATAAAGCTCCCAGTATTGGGGTTAGCGATATGGAACAAATCATCTGTTATTACATAGCCTGAGCTTTTAGGAAGGTCACCTAGTTCTCACTACAGAACTTGTGGCCACAGAACTGATGGCAGAAAAAAAGTAAATTAGGACTCCAGCACCACAAGGAGAACGGAGGGACCTGTGGTTTTGCCATTAGTGTTACGTAGCCCTCAGGCACCACCCAAATGCCCACAAGTACCACTGGACATGGACCCCATCCATTTCCCTCCTGAGCCCTCTTCAAAGGCTGCAGAAATGCCACACTTCTGTGGTGACAGGGAGCATTTCCATCAAGTTAGGAGTTCAGGGTCCAGAAAGGGTATGTAGCTTTTTGACATCTTACATAAAGCCAGCTTAGCAAAAAACATCTAAATAAGCACTAAGGAACAATTCTAAATTTTCAGGTGTGGCTGGTGATGACACAACAAAAGATATAAGCCTTTTAGGTAAGTGGTTTTCAATGAAGAGGTTGCACAAAGCCAGAGAAGACATTGTATACTTAAGTCACTGGCCAACTGAGGCTTATGCTCTAATCTCTGCTTGGAAATGTGGTCTGGTGTGAAGGGTAAACTACCACAAAGGGCCTCTTCCATTGAGAACCAGATAAATAAACAGGGTACAACTATAATGAATGGCAATATAGTGTAAAAGTCTGCTCTTAGACTTCACTGTCTACATGCAACTCCGGATGAATGTGTATGTACATGAGGATTCACAACATCATATTATTTGACAATAAACTGATACTTTCCTTTGAAACAAACTTATTTTGCTTATCACAGAAAATGGCTGCAAAAGCAAAGATAAAGGCAACAACTGCAGGAGAAAATGAAAACAGGCATACTGTCTTCCCACAGTAGAGTCAAAGTAAATCAGCTTATCATATAGTAAAATCTAGATCATTCTAATGTGACAAAAGTCATAGGGCACTACACATCTTTGCTGTGGCATGACACCACCGCTTAAGCATTTCTCAGTTACTTTAGAATCGCTTACAACTCTGACCAGAAGCTTCTGTTTTTTGGTGGAAAAGCACAGAACATTTTCTAGAATATAACACCATGTCTATGTTGCAATGTATCACAGCAAACTAGCTCAGCCTGATCCTGAGTTTTTTCTCTCTGCGTTCTCCCCAAAAAGGAGAGGTATCTGCAACAATCTGAAAAAAGCACAAAGAAACTTAAGACCCAAATAAAGTAATGCTCACAACTCCAATGGTGAGCAGAGAACAAAATTCTACTTTGTTATTTTAATGTTACTAGCTGCCACTTTTTAAAAAGCGCTATCAAGTCAGCATGAGTTTCTTTTTTTAAGGGTGAGTTATTCACAGTAAAAACTAATTAACTGCCAAGAATCAGGTTTCAAAAATACTATTCTACTCATCAAATGATGGTTTCCATTTACTTCCTCTAGATATTAACTTTAAGTACGACTGTTCATTCCTAATCTGAGAATCTGTAAATATGGTTAGACCAGGGCAAAGAATATTTATGTATTATACTGACATACAATGATTACCTTAAATAATGCTGAATTGAAATTTATCTTGTTAAAATTGTAAATGTGGTCTATCATGTCTAATACTTTGAGGTCTGTGCAACACCAGACATGAAATAAACAGTAATAAATATGAGCTATTATATGTTGTTTGTAGTTGCAACACATATGTGTGTTTCTGTACCTGTGCTTAATAAAATATATAATACACATCACATTCTTTTTCTGCAATTTAGAATTGTATTATTCTCAATAAATTCTTTCACCATTTTCATTAAGTTCTATGGTAAATACCCATTTCACATACTGACAATACATGGCTGTGGAGTGAGCAAACCCTCTGGTCAAGAGTGACAAGACTAATGCTGAAAGCGACAAAGTCAGGTAAGAAGTAATCCTCATGTTGGTGCTGGTGTGGAATGTTTGACACTTCCCCACTGTTAAAATGATGTTTAAACTGGGTTTACTCTAAAATCACTCCATGTAGCTCTTCCACTAGGGATTATAAGCTCCCTGCAGGTAAGCATCTTATTCTTTTTGTGACCCTAGTACAATACCTGGCAGAAAGGCACACTTGATTTTAAACCTTCTTCGATAAATGAACAACCTTTAAGAATAAGCTAACAAAAATGAGAAAAGGAAACTTTTGCTGTAAATGGGAGAGTGAAGAGTTTGATAATAGCCAACCCTGGTATTATAAACCTTCCTTTCTTAAATTAGTAGAAGTTACCATTTCACAGTTTCTCCTCAAAAGCCAAGAATCTTCATTAAAAAGCAGAGATCAGAGATCATGGGTCAGGATGTATTGAGAACTATACAAGTCAGATTCTATCCCTGGGCCTCCAGGGCTGAATCTAAAATGGACTGCATGTACATGAGAATAACTGACAGATTCAGGTAACTGTAAATATTATAAAAGAACCTATAGGCTAAGGGGTTAAAGTGGCAATGGAGCCAGAATTTCTGGAAGGGGGACAGATGGCTTTTGACAAATAAACACACCTTCAATGCAAGTGACAGAAGTAGGTCACGATGAGTAAGTGAATTTTCCACTGACTCATTTCCACATGTATCATGGGCAGCAAAGGATACCAGTGATCTAATTCTCCAACTGGAAGGGCTATACAAATCTGTACTTTAACGAAAGGAGCTGGAATTAACATTGCCTCGGCAGGGAGAACCGCCATCCTGACCTAGAAACAGGTCAGTTGGCGGGAAGGTCAATAGGCCTGACAAACAATGCGTGCTTAATAAAAATCCTCATGTATTTGCAAAATCTAACAACTTACATTGTGAGCACAGGAGAGTCAGGTGGTTCCTGCTCTGTCTCCAGCTAAAGATCGATGCAATCAGCTTTAATGGGATTCCACCAATTAACACATTCAGCAAATCTTCACTAAGTCTGTGTGCAGTTTTTCAGTTTTTAACTTTGAACGCAAATAACCTCTATTTTAGGTTTGATAGGAAACCACGCCAGTCAATTATTTTTAAATACAAATTCATTTATTTTAGTGCAAATGGAGCATACCATTGTAAATGTCAAATAGGCACCATCCATTATGATAATAGGGTCCAGCCAATCTTACCAACTTATTCAAAGTTCACTGCATGAATGATCAGAGCTCTCAGTCCCCAGACAGACCTTAAATTATGTCCTTATTAAAAAATTCAAAAGCAATAAATCAGGTTAAAGAGGTGACAAGAGATGACCCTCATCCACCATCTATTCCAGGAAATGCCCAGTGCTTTCTGCTGGAGCAGCCAGAAAGCTGACAGCTTCTCTGCCTGTGCACAGGACACCGGGATGGGATATAAGTACCATGGAGACTGGTGGTCTCCATCCACCAGGAACTTACATTGAAATAAGTTTGTTGCAATAACGTATATATTTTACTCTAGTGGGAGATCATGCACAGATGAAAGTAAATGCTTTTCTCCACGCAGGAAAAAACACTATCCCCATTTGGTAAGATTCCACCTGACAAAGATCAGTTTTATTTTTTCCAGGACACTTAATGAGTTAGATAGCCTCGTCCGCACTTTGAACAAAAGTAGTCACATATTATCAGCCAGTTCTGATGCACCAGTTGAAGCTATAGGAAAAATAATTTTCAGTGTAAAAGCTGACTGGCATGGGATCAACACTCATGACCTTGGACTCTTTAGCACAATGCTCTACTGAACCAAAACACCAAATTAAAATATAGCTACTGAGACACCTAAGGCTCTACAAAATGAGACATTGTAAGCGAGTGACACAAACATCAAAGACAGGAAAGGGCTGAGGCAGAGAACATTTACACATTAGGTGCTCCAAATACATAAAGATCATACAGTTTTAATGTTGCAAACTAAAGCCACTTGAAACCACAAAACAGAATGGAGGGGTTTAAAACCCCAATTTCATTACCATACACAAAACAGGTCTTATTCCAAATACCATCTCCGGGACTCTGATGAGACTACTCTGGAATGCAGGTTTACAGAAATGAAAAGGTATCTTTTCTGAAGTAAAATGTCACTGAGATGATGTGCTTCTGTCCCCAGGGCTATGATTACCTCACCAAGAAGCAAACGGACGAATGCGTCATTTTATAACGGCTATTGAACAACCATCAGGTGGTCATCTCGGGGCTTTCAGTCAGTTCCAACCCCAGGTCAAGCCAAAGTTCAAAAGGAGAAAACCTAAACCATCAAATATTGCCTCTGCAACTATAAAACAAAAGAGATATGGAATAGAGCTATCATGTCATGAAACTACTAAATTAATTGGGCTTTAATATTGTATTGCACTGAAAAATTATTTATTAAATGAAGACCTATAAGGATGTGAATGAATGATATTTCTCCACACGTATACAAAATATTTAGATAAAAATATACAGTTGACCCTTGAACAACATGGGTTTGAACTGTGCAGGTCCACCCACACGTGGATTTTTTTCAACAGTAAATACGACGGTAGCACACAATCCCAGTTGGTTGAATCCAGAGATACAGAACCTTGGATCCAGATGGTTGACTATAAGTTACAGGTGGATTTTCAACCACTCAGAGGGACGGCGCCCCTACCCCCAACTCCTGCATTGTTCAAGGGTCAGCTGTATCCTTAATTTGGAATTTGGATTTAGAATTCTCTAACTGTTCCTAAACATACACAGCATTTCACAATGAATCGTGAAATCGTGGTAAATTCCACTTTAAACAAGTCTACATTAAAAAATTTTAAACGTAGTACGTAGTTCAAAAAATTTCAAAGTGTATAAAAATAATGTCTTATTTTCTGATTAATTAGGAACTTTGTACAGACCTGTACACAGCACAAACTTTAAGGCCATTTCAACGACGTGGTTAACATCAGATTTTAAACTTAACAAGAACAAAACATACTTTTCTTACTCCTACTCTTTTCCCCATGTGAGGAACCATGCTTTCCTTTTAAAACTTTCACCATTCTGTCCACCTCATTCTTCGTCTATGTGGACCTAGAAATCATGCTGCCAACAGAGCACTTTTAAATGGAAAATTTTTGCTTCTGTCAAGAAAAAAATAGGACTAAAAAGCAAAGCAAAACTGAACGATCAAAAACACTATCACTATGCCACAGAAGTTCGCAACTTCAGCGATTTCCTACTCAACTCCTATTGTCTCCTTCCATCCTTATTTTGTTTGCCTTAGAGATAGAATATATAGGATGATGGGGTTCCCCAAAATACTTTTTGTCTTCCAGTTTTATTGAGATATAACTGACACACAGCACTGTGTAAGTTTAATGTGTACAGGATAATGATTTGACTTACACGTACCATGAAGGGATTATCACAATAAGCTCAGTGGAACATCCATCATCTCACACAGATACAAAATTAAAGAAATAGAAAAAATTTTTTCTTGTGAAGAAAACTCTTCGGATTTACTTTCCTAACAACTTCCATATATAACATAGTGTTAACTACACGTATCGTGTTGTACATTAAATCCCTAGTACTTGTTTATTTTACAACAGGAACTATGTACAGTAATTTTGGCTGCCTTCATCCAATTTCGCACACCCCCCCCCCCCACTCTCCACCTCTGCTGACCACAAATCTCATCTCTTTTTCTGAGCTTGTTTGTCTATTTTTGAAGTATAGTTGACCTACAACACTGTTAGTTCCTGTTACACAACATAGCAATTAGATATTTCTATACATTTCAAACTGATCACCATGATAAGTCTACTTACTATGTGTCACCATACAAAGATCTTGCATAGTTATTGATTACATTTCCCACACTGGATATTTTATACCCGGGACTCATTTATTTTGCAGCTGTAAGTTTGTACCTCTTAATCTCCCTCATGCATTTCTTTTCTCACCCCAGTGCCTCCCCTCCGGCAACCACTTGTTTGTTCTATCTATAACTCTGTTTCTTTTTTGTTCATTTCTTTTGTTTTTTAGATTCAGCACAGAAGTGAAATCATACAGTATTTGCCTTTCTCTTTCTGACTTATTTCACTTAGCATAGGAAACTGTCAATAAAACGAAAAGGCCACCTACTGAATGGGAGAAGATATTTGCAAATGATATAGCCGATAAGGGGTTTATGTCAAAAATACAGAAAGAATTCACACAATTCAACATCAAAAAAACAGTTTGATTGAAAAATGGGCAAAGGATGTGAATAGATACTTTTCCAAGGAAGACATACAGATGGTCAATAGGCAAATGAAAAGATGCTCAATGTCACTAACCACGAGGGAAATGCAAATCAAAACCACAACGAGATACCACCTCACACCTGTCAGAATGGCTATTATCAAAAAGACAACAAACAAGTGTTGGGAGGATGTGGAGAAAAAGGAACCCTCGTGCACTGTTGGTAGGAATGTAAATTGGTGCAACTGCTATGGAAAACAGTATGGAGATTCTTCAAAATTAAAAAACAAACAAACAAAAAAACTATCATATGATCCAGCAATTCCACTTCTGGATATTTATTCAAAGAAAACAAAAACCCTAATTCTAAAAGAATATATGCATCTCTATGTTCATTGCAGCATTATTTACAATAGCCAAGACATAGACTGTATAGCACAGGGAACTATATCTACAAGGGAAAATAATGTGAAAAAGAATATATATATATTCAGATATAGATATAGGTATATAGATAGATAAATATATCTGAATCACTGTGCTGTACACCTGAGACATATCATTGTAAATCAACTATGCTTAAATGAAAAAACACATGGACGCAACCTCACTGCCCATTAGTAGATGATAAACATGATGTGATTTTATATATATACACACACACCATAAAAAAGAATGAAACCTTGCCATTTGTGACAACATAGATTGTCCCCAATATACTTTTACCTATAAGGAGAATTCCAGAAGTACCATGAAACTTCAGTAGCTATGGCTTCTCCTATGACCAAAGATACGTAGATCTCAAACACTATTCCAAAGTAAAAGAAAACACACACGTCTATGGGAAAGAGAGGTATATGGGTCTGTGGCTTGTCCTGCATAGAAAACACTACCTAAACCATCTACAAATCATCTCCATTTCACTTGGGAAAAGAGAGGGCCCAAAAGATTAGATTCAGTCCCTTGGTCTAGACAGCCCTAAATGCTTGAGAGTCCTGGAAGAGAAATACTCGACGCTAAGTAACTTTGGCGCCTGTCATTAATCTTTCTGTGGATGACTCTTAATCCCCAACCTGGAACTCTTTCCTAGTTCCAGACTTTTGTATCCAACAGTCAGCTGCACATCTCCATGCGGGTGTCAACAGAAGCTCCAATTCAGTGAGTCCCCAACTGAGATTATCATCTTCACCCAAACTGCCCTGCAGCCTGTGTCTCCAATTTCAGGGATTGGTACCATCCCCAACAGCCTAAAGCAGAAATAAGGGCACAGACTCTTTGGCCTTCCTCACTCTAGACACTCAATTGGTCATCTGGTCCTGTGGGTTTCATCTCTCTTCACCCTTACAGCCCCCAACCTGGTCGTGGTATCATCACCATCTATGACCTGGAATCTTGCTGAAGCATCCAATTTCGACTCATCCTTCTCTGCCAGAAATCTTCCCAATGGGCAAGGGCGATCTTATCACTGCCCTGTATAAAACCCTTCAGTGGTTCCTCCTGCTCACAGAATAAACTCCAGGCTTCTAATTATCACTTTCATCAAATTTTTCAACTCTCATTCCAAGGTCTCTTTGTACAAGTATGTGTCTCTTGGCCTGGAATATTCTCTTCCATCTTTCACTAACCAACCAACCTGCTTAACTTTTCTGAAAGCCCACTTTCAACCCATGTCCCTGGGATTCTCTCAAAACTCTTTTTATTCCCCCCATCACAACATGGCTAAGAGTGGATAAGCACAGACATGTAATCACACATTGGGTTGTAAATTCTTGTTAATACTTTTTGTGTTCCTCTCTCCCTGCCCATCCCCACTGCATTCCCCACGAAACTGCAAGGTTTCAAGAGGGCTGGAACCCCCTGTCTCCTTCACCATTGCCTCCCCAGCACAATGCCTGACATAAAGACGGTGCTCAAGTAATATTTACTGAATTCATAACGAAAGAGATGCAGAGGATGGAGAGCAGACTGCACCCAGCTCCACAGTCCAAGCCTCAACTCCCAAGTGAAATCTCCCCTGCTTTCAGCACATCTTAAACTCAGAAGTCACCATTGACACTAAGGGGTGGCTTCCATGAAGTAAGGATGTTTCATATCTGAATTGCTTAAAACAAACTGGGACTCAAACAACTCCATCCAACTCTCTATTCATTGACAATCCACAAACCTTCTTTGGCCCGAAAACTCTCATGCGGAAAAGGCTTATCATTCTTAGGGAGTGTAGAGCTCCTACTTTCCATTCTGATAGGTCAAGTTTTTATTTGTAATGATCTAAAGAAAACTAGAAAGAGGTTCCCCCATCTTTCATGCAGGTCTATGCATAGAGGCAACTGTGCATTCAGGCACCATATCTAAGACCCCATTACTAAATAGGGCTTCCTTTTGGAGTCGTACCATTAGCCCATCCAGAGCCCATTATGTACACAAGACATCTGCATTCATCTGTGGGTGTCTACAGGGATACGCATACAACTAGAGTTGACTTCTTCCACGGCACAGTTGTGACTCTGATAAGAATAAAGCATATATGTATGAGCTACTGGTCAAGACAGATATATTTTACTTTGTTTTTATAATAATGATATAGTTCAATGAGTTCTGTACTACAAATAATAGTGAACGGTAGTCAAACCATCTATCTTAGTATCACATTAAAGTAAAAAACTGCTGTCTTATACACTAATTACCTGAATTGCATCATTAAATATGTAGATAAATATCCTTATACATCTTCAGGCAATAACTCTGATAATTTACAATAATTACATAAACATGCCTTCCTGATGAAGATAACTTTTAATAATCTTATGTACAAACATTAAAATAGGATATATTATAGTTATTCTACCTCCCATATTTAACCCGATCTATTTGCACTTTCGCAAATAAAGGTAACTGGCTAATTTAAACCTGACTTCTTTTCACAGGGAGTTTCATTTGCATTTGCATTCAGAATTAAAATATAAGGCGAAGTCCAAAGATAAGGAGGGAAGAAGTCCTTACCATCCACATCTGTGTCAACTCCGTGAGTCACTGAGAAATGATGGATAGTTTTTCTCATCTCTTTTGAACATAATTCTGTGGTCTCTAGTATTACAGGAGGGAAAACTGTGCCTAAGGGGCTATAATATACAATTATTCTGTTTCATGCTGATTAGCATAAACGACCATGATAGAAAATTGCATGCAAACCCTAGAAGAGTCAATAAAAGATATTGATTCATAGCAACACCTAAAGGAGGAAAAACTGCTTACTGCCTGTGCTTCGAGCTTCCTATCTAATTTGGTAGAGGATCTTTTAACCTGAAAATGAGTCCACGTTTACAAAGCATTCTTACGGTCACATGAATTACCTTTCACACGCAAATGGACAAATCAAATCTCAACACTTTGCTCCACTCCCAGGTATATGACTAAGAGTTTGAACCCAGATTAATGCAGAGTCATTTATAATGCAACTGCAAAGCCAAAAAACAATCTCCCTTCCCATTTGAAACTAATATTGTGAAATGATGCTGAATTAGGCAAGTGGTATGACATTTAAAAGCACTTATAGTTTTCTTCCAAAAAATTTTTTCTCTCCCCAAAATGCAGTGTTGAAGGGGGTAGGCAGGTAATGAGAAGAAATGGCTTCCATTTTCTGAAAGAATTGGGATAAATTTTGCTTGCCACTTCTCTTATGTAGAACATACTTAGACCTTCATTGAAACACCTAGAAACTCTAGAAAAGAAAATGACTTTAAGACAAGCAAATGAGAAGTGCTTCATCACTACTGCTCTAAACTTCTTTTTATTTCAAAGATCTTACTTTCCAGCCAGGCAGTAAAATTCCAGCCTGGTAGGTAGGTAGGCGCAGCACACGACCTCTGTATGTCCATGGCCCTATTTCATTAGGGCAAGACATGTGGTCATGACAAAGAGATGGCGATGCTCTGATGGCAAGATGCTGGAAGACACAGGCTCCTCTCATGTAAGTAAAGGACACAGCTTAATACACATAGAACAGGGACACAGTCACATTCCCATAAGCCCTGGTTTTGGGGTCCCTCCCAGGGGGAATGCCCAGGGTGACAATTGTTTCTACCACTCCCGTGTTATTGTTTCCTGAGCTTCCTAGCTACATGCTAAATAAAAGCAACAGATGAAACACAGGGAATTTCTCACTGCTTACTTCCCAGGTAATTCCCAGGTGAACCAAAGCTTACTTTTCTGGCATAACATCCCCTTAATTATGCCAGCACCCAAAGTCAGTGTTCCAATAAACTCAAGAAGCCATCTGGGTCAGTCTTTCTCTATACTATTGATACCAGAGTCTGAGCTGCCAGGGATGGCAGTGAGCTTCTGGATCCAGCTATTCCTGACCTCCACAGAGTCCATGGGCATCTAAGGGGTCTATGAATAGCATTTAATGGGTCTACAAACTTGGACTGTTTTGTGGTTTTCACTAACCACAAACAGAAATGTAGCATTTCCTTCACATACATTCACAGCCTTAGCATTCCGTTTGATTTTGTCACCAGTAGAAATCACATAGGTCATGGTACAGTTGCTGCAAATACATTAAAAAACCATTTATACTCATCATCCCTTCAAAAGTATGGTAGTTACCAGGCCCACCTCTAGATCTTGGTATCTGATGTGCTAGTAAAGAATCACGAAAAATCAACAATTTTTAATGTTTTAATGACGATTGCAATATGACTGGCTTCCTTTATAATTCTATATATTTTTATTTCATGCATTTAAAACATTCTGAAAAGTGGTTCACAGGCTTCGCCACACTGCCAGTGGAACCCAGGATTTTAAAAACAGGTAAGCAGTAGAGGGCCCAGGAAATCTGGCTAACATCACACAGCTCATTAGTGGCAGAAATGTGACTAGACACAAGGTCACCTGACTTCATTGCTCATAGAGTCCTTTACAGCTGCAGCTTGGAATGACCCAAGTGTGGTCACGTGTTACCATTATTGGCTTCTCAAAGGTCCTCCTACAAATGTTTAACTAGATCAAGGCCCAGAGACTCTAGTTTGCTGGGAAAGATGAGGTATATTCGCAAAAGCCAGACCTGCATACACACACACACACACACACACACCACTAATTCTTTAGAATATCTGTTGAGTCTTCATATTCATGAGAATCCTTAATCTCCACACAGGATGTTTCTAATTGAATGATGCCGTTGCTCTAGTCAGCTTAGCCCACACAAACTTTGTATGCCATCTATGAAGTGGCATTTAGGTGGCTGCAGGTGTTCATCAATAACATACCTGTACCAAAAGGTAGAAGGGCTATTTATCAGGGGTCATTTATGAGCCTGCCAAGCACTAGATGAGGGAGGGGAAATTATCAAACTCAAAAAAAGCTAGTGCTGCCCAAGGTCACAGCACGGAGATTCAATCTTATTTCACACGCACAAATCAGATCAGCTGAAGATGGAAATGCATAATACCTTAGACAAACAGTTTCAAACCTTGATAAAACTAGACCTTGGAATGTGCATTAACAGCAATCTGCAATAAGTAATGTTTCACATTTGAACATTAAATGTGTTGAGGGGAGAAAGCAAATAAAAAAATATCCAATTGCTTTCCTGAAATATTGATGACAGTACAGTAAAAGTTCAGAGCAGTAATAAAACTCCAGGAGTCATTGGCTCCTGTGACAGTGTCTTTTACCCTACACCTTGCCCCTGCTGCCTACCTCCCTCTATTTCCCAAGTTCCACAGAAGGAATTTTGCTTCTTTTAGAAGCTTTTCATCCTAAAGCATATGCAATGCTCATTCCAGACTTGAATCTGGCGACCATGTACCCTCCTGTCATTTTTTTTTTTCTTTTTTTTGCTAGAGAAAATATGGAACCACCAGACTGCCAATCTAGCAATAATGAACCATGTGATACGAGAGTCACAAACTTGGAAGGAACCTCAAGTAGACATAGAAGCTACTTGGCACTATGTATCAAAATTCATAAACACGTTCACGTCACTTTGGCCTAGAAATCTCTATTCTGGGAATTTATCCTAAAGAAATAGCTCCGAATATATGCACAGATATGCTCACTGTGGAGTGCTTTCATTCAATAAACTTTTATTAAGTGCCTATTATGTGCCAGGCACTGTGCTGGCACAAGTCTCCACTTCAAGGCATTCACAATCAGCCGGGAATTCAGAGAAGTATACACAGAATTACAACATGTTGGGATGCTAACAGGCCTGTACAGAAGCACTAGAAACACTAAAATGTGCGGCAATAGAAAGGCAAAGCGTCAGGGAGGACTTTACAAAATTTTAGGTAATGCTTTTATAATTCCTTCTCAGTGCTATTTTTAAAGACATAGGGAATATGAAAATGTTCTAAAAATCCCTTTACTATTCTGAAACAAATTCCTCAATACATTTTTAAAAATAAAAAATAACAAGCGAGCCTAATAGCCCTGAAGAGCTCTCAGAGGCCCTCCATCTTTCTCCCCACCACGTGCGGGAGGTGGGGTGTAGCCCTCGATCGCTAAGTCCTCACCGGGCACATGCCACCAGTGTATTCCCTGTCTTAGTTTTCTACTACGCACCAGGGTGTCTCTCATTAAAACCGCAGAAGAACTCTGAGTTCATTTGGCTTAAAACACAAAACAAAATAAACAAACACCAAATTTCATCGCCCCGTGAGAACTTTCAAATGGCCCGGAGTCGCTGTAGAAAACTCCTGCTCTAAGAATCCAGAAGGTCCTTTGCTAAAGAGGGCATTTATAATGTGTTATGATTTTTTAGTGTATTCAGAAATGAAAACAATTCCACAGTTTCAGGGGCTGCGTTGGGAAGCTTTGAAGAAGCTTTCTCACACCTACTAATTCGTTGTGAGAAATAATTCAAACTAAATTGGACATGCTGCAATCTAAAGAGCAATGCCTTTACTTACACTTGGATTACAGAAAACTCTATTCCTGTAACGTGCACAACACCCAATGCGAGTCCAGGCATGCTACATCCACGTCAGGGTGTGGGAGCCGTGGAGATGCCTCTCTCTGCGTGTTCTGGCCTGTGTCAAGGCTCCAGGCTTTGGCCACACTCCGAAAGTGGGCAGGGGCTTTAGAAGAATCACTAGAGAAGGCCACCCCTGAACTGTCTTTCTTTAAAGAGTGCCTATAGGAAAAGACTGCACTGGAAATAATCCATGGGAAGACAGTAAAATGAACATTTATTGAGTGCCTGTAGTTGTGAGGCTTTGCCCTAGCTCCTGGTTTGGCAAAGATCTTCTGTAGAGGGCCAGACAGTACAGTACATGTTTTGGGCTTTGCAGGCCAGAGTCTCATGTTACAACTACAGGATTATGCTATTGTAGTACCAGCAGCCATAGATAATATCTAACTGAACTGGTGTGGCCGACTTCTAATATAGCTTTATGTATGAAAAACAGGTGATGGGCAGGATTCGGCCTGTAGAATATATCCTGTCTACCCCTGATCTAAATGCTTTCCAATTTATCTTATTTAAGGCACAAAAAAGATTTGTTGGCTATTCTGCCTACTTAAAGATGAGGAAACCAAGTATTAGAGGTAAGGTTACCTGCCAAAATCACATGTCTAGTTTGTCACAGAGTCAGGATTCCAACCAAGGTTTCCCTGCCCCAAAGTCTGAACTCTTTCTACCATATGAACAGGGTCCGTTAGGTTAAATACAGATAAGGAAAAAGAGTCATCTTGAAGGAAAGAAAAAAAAAAAGGTAAGTCTAAATCGTTTCTTTCATTTAACATTAACCAATCTATGCCCAACTATGACAGCAAAAATGCTGCTAAACAGAGTTACGGGTAAAACATTCCTCCCAAGAGAAGCTTCTGGAATATTCAGTACTGAACTCCTTCACAGCCATAAGGGAAAAGGAACCAAATTCTGTATTATAACGTGTCTGATTATGGCAAAGCTATAAGGTGGTCATTCTCCTATAATTCCAAACAGCCCTGACAGGATTTTGTAAAATAACCACACTGACATTCACATATTCAATAATCCATTCATTCCATGCCCAGATAGCATGCCTTATAAGTGCTTAAAAAAAGGCATGGTACTTGGTCCTTCAGGAACTTTAACACAGTTGGAGGCAACACACACACACAGACACTAAAAAGTTAATTACATGTTGATATCAATTGCCACATGAGTATGAAATAACCTATGGGGTGATGCACACAGCTGAGTGCCTGAAACTCAAGAGAAAATAGGCAATAAATATGAGTGTGCTTTTTCTCCTGCTTGAACCTTATTCAAGGTTCTCCCTGAGAAATGAAAGATTCTGTTTTCAACACTGTTCTCCTAATTTGGAACCTAGAGACCAGGTTCCAAGTTGCCTACTAGCTTGAAATTTTGGTACTTAAGCATCAACTTCCTCATCTTACAATAAGGGGGGTAGACTAGATGTTTCTGAAGCCTCTTCTTCCAAGTTAAGTCTTCTATGAATCAGTTTTTTAATGTATGATTCTGTAATGTCCAACTGTAAAAAAAGTACCCTAGATGAAACTTAGATGTCCAGATATTTTAATCCATGACATAAGATTTTTACATCCTTAGAGTAACAAAAAGTTTCAATTCTTAAAACCATCCTCCTTAAAAAGCAGAAAGTGTCACTTAGAGAGTTTCACAATTTATTTCTGAAAATTAAATGATGATTTTCCCCAAAGGACAGAGGGGAAAGGAAGATGTGGAGCAGATGGATTCATTGTTCCCCTATGGAGAAAAAACATTTCTACACCTTGCAAAAATATATTAATTGGCTTGCCATCTGGCAAGCCTGCTCACACACATAAGGGATAAAGTTTAGATCTCGAGGTTTAACATTTAAGCCTGTGGGGAGACGGTAATTGGAATCTTTCTGAGTTAGCAGGAGTGTTTCTAAAGAGAACATTTCAAAAGAGATCTGAATATAGGTGGAGAAAAAAAGAACCTAAAACGTGAGACCATCCAAGGGGACATCACCGGTGTCCATGGCCTCGCCCCCGCTCTGCACACCAGTGAACTGCCGTGGACACTCCCAGGCAGGGCAGCTTTCAGAGCATGATTTTGAATGCTTCCCCACAACCCTACAGATAACCTCCCTGCCCATTCCTTCTTGTACATTATAGACATTTTTCACAATTTCTGGAAATCTTACCATTGTAAAGGTGGGTGTTTAAAAGAACCTCTTTAAGGGAAAAAAGCAGCTCATCAAATAGGAGGTTCAATACGAGTTTTGTGGTATGTATGTGCACATGTGTGTACACGTACACCCAGAAAAACACATGTGGAAGGATAACTCCATATTTTTCATAGTGGTTATGTTTGAGCACTAGAATTTGGGATGACTTTTTTTTTTAACAGTTATTCATATTTTCTCCATTCTCTGTCTTAGGCATAAATTTAAATTTTCTTCTCAAAGCAATATACATTCCACTGAAATTAAAATATAATAAAAATCATGAAAAGACATAATAAATTATTTTATGAAGCAAATAAAGTATCTTGAATTTATTTTTTGTAAAATGTATGTTTTGGTCTGTCCTTACTCACACTGAAAAACTCCACGCTTCCTTCTGGATCTCTATGTTTCCCAACAACCATAATCTGTGTCTTAAATTACATACCTTCCAAATCTTCCACCCCACGGCCCTGTTTCCTTCCCCAATAAACAATCCCAAATTATTTATAACTATATCCCACTAGTAGAATTTCTTTATCTGGTTTCTTAAAATTTCTTCACCTATGTAGCATCAAAGGGGCTATTATATACTAATAATGGACCACACAATTAGGTGGTTCAAGCTTCTCTTCCAAGTATCTCATTCTGATGCATTTTCCTGGTACCCACTAGATATTACCAACCATGCAATCAAACTGTGTGTTAACCATCTTCCTCATCAAAATGATTTTTTAACAGGATGACACAATGTAACACCATATCCTGGCTGGGATCCTGGAATAGAAAAAGGACACTGGGGCAGAACTAGGCAAAACATAATAAAATATGGAGCTAATTTTTAAAAGGCTGGGGGGGATGTGGGACAAGGGAGAGCAAAACAAAACATCTTATTCGAATCCTTTATTAGCATTATCAAACCAATTAAAAAGTACCTAAAACTTTCTGAGGTGATACAAATATTCTATATCTTAATTGTGATGATTACATGAATGTGTTTGTCAAAATTCATAGATGTACACACCTAAAAAGGATAGTAAACTGTATTTCAATAAACTGTGTTAAAAAAACAAAACAAAACAAAGCAAAATAAAGCACATCTAGCTGCCCGGACTTTCTTTTTCTAGAGTAAGTTAAAGTGGTAAACCCTGTGTCAGTAGGAATCTGGATTAGTGGCCGTGAAAGACACTTTCTTTAACATTTAAAAATATCACGTGAAGGAAAGACTTTTTTGATTCCATCCTTATAGTAAGGGGCAGCCATTTCTCAAAACAGCTCACATACTGCACCACCGAGAGCTAAGACACGGCCAGGGAAGGATTTTTGTGGTTTAGAGAATTCTGTACGCAATGTTTGTTGCCTTTTGCGTGTTGTAGGTTGTTCATACTTTATTCTCATACAAATGTTTAAGCATAGCAAAGCAGTTACGTCTTAGTTCTCTAAATACAATGATCTTCACAGAGGAAAATATGTGTTTAAGTCACAAACATCTCCTTAAAAATGTAGTTAGCATTAGCATATTTGTAGATAGTATTAGCAGATTCAAGAGAAATTACTGTAGTTTTAAAAAGTGAAGAAGGAGGCTGTAAGCAATTCATCTCTAAAATCCCAGATCTTTCTTGGCATTCACACTGCACTGCCATGTAAGATGCAAGACCTTTCATCCCTTCTATGAAATGAACTCTATGCTCTATTACAAGATTGGCAAGGATTCTGAGATGAGTCCATAACAAATACACAGGATTTCATAATCCATAGAGAGGAATCGCAGCAAAACAGGCTTGGGTGTGGTAGAGTGTTATTCATTCAAAAGGTCTGTAAGACAGCAGCTGTTCAGAGCTACACCATAAGTAAAACCTCAATTTCAAAAGCACAAGCCCCCTCAGATACCATTATAAACTGTGATACTTTACGATGGGGAAATTACTGGAGAATACATCTACAATTTCCATTAACGGGAAAGAGAATCAGCAGGTGGCATTTTAAAACAAAGTAAAACCTACTTCTATCTTTTACTCTCTTCCCTCAGACAGCAGGCGGCATTTCTATAGCACAGATCAAAATTATCAGGGCTCAATATTCCACAAATACCTTTGAATTGCTAGGAGGCTCCTGTATGATAAAAATTAAATGACTAAAATCTAACTTTACAAATATTATCTTCAATAATTAAAATATCGTTGGAGCTATATTTCCTTTGGAGGCAGGATAGTACAGTTACGTTTTAATCTGGATTTACCGTGTACTACTGGTAATTTGGCGACAATTAATTAACTTCTCTGGGCCTCAATTTTTTCATCTGTATAATAGGTATTATGGATAGCAGTAAATGAGACAACATACACCAAACTACCTCAACAGATAGTCTTCCTCTCCCTCCCCCTGTGCTGATGTTGGTGACTCTCCTGCTGGTTATTATACATTACCGTAATTATTTGCCTACATCACTTTCTAACCCCACTAGATTGAGCTAGTTGAACAAAAGGGCCATGCTGTACGTATCTTTGTTTCCCAGGTGATAATCATAGCCCTGGTCACATAAAAGGTCCCCAATAAATATCTGGTATACAAATGAATAAATAAGGCAATGCGATAAATCCCTAGACTTTGTCTACAGAAGTCAGACAAACTAGGTTATTAGGTTATCAGGTTTCAGAAGGTGATTCAGCCTCATCCATAAGCCACAAAGCGGGAAAAAGGATCACACCAAGATACATAACCCACAAATAAGCCCCTCCAAGTATTTTTAAATGTAATCAATTTCCCATGTTTCAGAGGTTAATGCCTCTTGGCTTCTGGTTTCTCTATTTTTTTGCCCCGGTTTATAAACATTTGACACCCCTTTAGTGCTTCCAAGGCAGCCAAAGACAAGCAATTGAAAGAGCAGCTGCATGGCCTTCAGGACTGGGGGCGACCCCCTCCCAACCCAGTCCCTAAGACATCTTATGACTAGAAGGCAAAAACAAAACAAAGCAAACCAAAATCATTTCAGTCGAACACACCTTAACATAGAGTTTAAGATATACGGTATACACACCTGGAACTTCCCAACAAAATCCATAAATGCTGGGCCATGAATCCCCTCCAAACATGTTAGTTTCTTATTAAATAGATTTGAAATCAAACCTGTTAAGTGGCTGAAGGAGCAGCTACAAGCCACTGCCTGTGGGGCACACCTAAAAGAATGGAAGGTTTGAAAAGCGAAGCTTGTTTCCTCGGCTCCAGGCTGGGCATTTCACTTACATGGGAACTGGAAAACTGGCTTAAAATGAGAACTATAATCTCTCTGGAACAATAGGTCATGACGAGCTTCCTTAAGGCCAAAATAAGTGTTCAGAAGTGACTTCTGCTAACTGAAAGAAAGTGTAAAGGGTATATATATTTACTCTGGCTTGAATACAACATTTCTGAATATGTCTATCTGTGCCAAGAGTCAGAACCCTTTTCTTTATGGATTTCAAACCTAGGACCCATTAAATGGAATGTTTGTAATTCCTGAGGAATGCCATCAAAAAGCTGCATCATATTAACATCTGACCAGTTCAAGTATTCTTACCGTTAGACCCCACGATCACCCTAAGTCATACATGAAAAGGTAGAATAATTTTAAGATTAAGTCTCAGAAGGTAAAATAAACCACAATATCTCTTGTTTAAAGAGTTTTGTTTTTTTAAAAGAAGCCATCAAATGACAAGTAATCAATAACAATTTCAGAGAAAACTGAAGTCTACCTACCAAGAGGGCGTCCTGGCAGTAGTGATGCTGGTTAAAATGATATCAAAATCACTAAGATCCAAGAACTGCACTGAAGGAAGCACAGCTCTAGTCTTGAGCCTGGATTCCTATGTTAAGGAGGCTTTTAGAATCCGCTATTGATTTTTCACCTTAAAAATCCTAGCTTTCCATGGCTAACTTACCTAAAATTGACAGGAGTCACCTACTGAGAAAGAATGCTACATACAAAATTCACAGGTCATAGAGTAAAAATGAGTCAACTCTTATTCCTTACTAATTCTGTGGTCCAAACATCTAACCTTAGACATCAAATCCTAAAACTTACAGGAAATTGTAATTTATAAACATATTAGCTCATTTTGCAGACTCCTCACCAACCATGACCTAAAGAACCTCTGAACTATCCCATACTCTACCTGTCCCACCATGGCCATTTGAATCAAAAATTAAAAATTCCTTTGCTTGGGGATCTATCATTCATGGAAAATGCAAATTCGCAGTCATCCATTCAACCGGCCAAGTCAGGTGAGTGTGCCTATCAGCTGTCTTGCCACCTGTCTGCCCTTTGGAGCAGTTAAGCAAGCGCAGGCTAATTTTACAGTGAACTGTTTTTTGGATTAGCAAATAATTTGTGTTCATCTAGATGGGTCTACAATGGAGAATGCCAAGAGGATAAAATTAACTTTCACCTGGAAAAATAATCTCTCTGACATGGCTTCTATTTCTCCAATGTTTGGTATTTGATGTAGGTAATCTCCTGGGAAAAGTCTTCAATTTTGTATCAAAAATCTTGAGATTAGCCAAGTGAAAGTAATATTTGTACAGGAATTATATGTCAAGTTCCAAGATCAACAAGCCACTCCAGATCAGACTTAAGAAATAACATTACATAATAGTCACTTAATGGCCATTGTTTTACAGTAACAAAGGTTTCATTTACCGTATTTCCTAGAGTGCTTTATTCAGCTAGCAATTTTTCCCATGACAAACATATTTTTTTCTCTGTAACCCCTTCATCTATCTGTAAAAGTAAAACATTTAATAATTATAATTTCTAGTTAAAAGATACCCATATCATATAGCACTTTAAAAGATCAGAATATTAAAGGGACATAGGTGATTTTTACACAAGCCACAGGTTCAATGATATTCTTTAGATCTAGTGGCTAAGAAACCGGCAGTGGCTAGATGATATAATAGTGACTCTCAAAAGAAATATCATAAGGTCAAAGTCAGGGTCCTGGGACATCAACATGCACTGTCATGCTTAAAATTAGACAGAATAAAGCACGGCAAGAACAACGTCAGCAAACACTCGTAGGACAAAATGCGCCTCGTGGGTCCATCAGTTTTCCTCTCTTACTTATGATTCTATGACCCTAGGAGATGCCACCATGTTTCACTGCTTCCTCATTCCCTCCACCCAGGCGACGCACGCAGAACCTAATACATTATCTCCAAAAGCCACCTCCTATATGAATTTCCACGTCAGGTTAGAAAGTTTCCAGAGACACGCAGCTGCTTCTTCCCTGTGAAGAGCTAAAAGGTTATTCGAGAACTTCAGAACACAAATGGTGGTTGGCCTACCACATGTCAAAATCTGGATTTTGCATATATATATGTGTATATATATATGTATATATAAGATATATATATGGATTTTGCCTATATATATATAAGATATATATATATGGATTTTGCCTATACATATATATATAATGCATATATGGATTTTGCCTGCAATTGGTTTCCCAAGAAACCCCAAACTAACAAAATAAGAATGACTGATAAATGTAAATTCCAAAATCAGCAGAATGTAGCAAGTCCCAGGGATCTGTAGTAAGGCAGGCAATGGGGGAGCTTAAGATAAGATAAACATTAATGACTGTCTATTCTTCTTACCAATCTACTTCACCTTCAAATGCTGATGAAAGCCTAAATTCTCCGCTTGGGCCTTTTTTCTTTAAAACAAAACAACATGATGTTTCAGTTTGATATTGCTATAATTACCTCTCTAACAAGCATATCCAATAACCATTAGTGTAGCTTAAACTCCCACTGGTCTCCTCATGCTATTAATAAGATTTAAGGTCAATATTTTCAGAATTGATAGCCAAGTTCACAAGGGAACTTTCCTAATTACCAAGACAGAAGAAAGAAAATAAAGTATCAGAACAAATATTAATGACCATGTGAACTTTTATTTAGAGATATTCCTCTAGTTACAAAATGTGCCCCAGGTCACAAAAACCAAGTGTGCTGCTCAGTCACCAAGGTTTCTACCGATAGAGGTTGACTTTGCTTTCAATAAAAGTTTTGCACACACCCTGCGCCTTACTTTCATCCAGGTAGCCCCAGGACCATTTTACTATCTTGGATCTCCTATTAACTTTCAAAGGGATTACTCAGTGACCATGATGTCACTCCCAAATGACTAGGTTACATGTAGTGAAGACAGCTCTGATTAAAAATAGCTTTGAGCGTGCTTACTCACACTAGGAGATGGGTGTGCTGGGGGGTGAGGTGGGGTTCAGAGCCTCCAGTACTGAGCTCCCTGAGAACCCAGCCTATTTTCAGTTCAACCAATACAAGGAGAACTCTTCCAGATTATTCAGAATAAAGCCCTACTCTAAGCCCTCCCCTCCATGAGCCATCTCCACATAGGGGAGAGTTCTCAACCCCAACACCTGTCGGGTTTTAGCCCCGAAGACAGATGGTCTCTGTCTTGAGGCTTACGATCCCCCTCTTTTAAAGGTATCATTGGGCTTCTGGTAACAGGACACATGTGTAAAGAGAAGCAAAGAGAGTTTTAAAAGCACTTAACGTTCTCCCTGCTCACTGTGAACTGACTGACACACGTAGACCCCTTCCAGTTACAGAAACCAACAGCCCACATCTCCTCAGGGAGCACACGCTCCATATTCTAAAGCTTCGTTTTTAAGAAACGTCTTTTGAAATCTGCTTTTTTGCAGTCTCACACGTGTCTCTCTCTCTCTCATTCCTCTCCTCCTCCCTCTTTCTCCTTCTCTCTCCCCTCACAAAAGACCTACAAATTCAAGGGGTAAAACAAATGATCTGTCATCTCCTGTTGTAAACTTCCCACTAGAAGCTCAAAGCGATATTTCTGAGATGCGTATGTTCTGGTTCACATCCTACCCGCTGCTCCACACAAGGCACTCCGAGAGCTGCTGGGAGCTCTCAGACAGGGGGGTCTCAGCGTTCTCCTCTCCCCCGGGGTCTCCCTAACTAGGCTGGGGGAGGAGTGTGGGGGTGAGGGCCTCGGGGACCCGTGCTGATGTCAGCGCTAACTAGAGACGAGATGAGAGGATGGAAGGGCAGTGATGGGCAGGCCTGTCCTGCCTGCGGAAATGCAGTCCCGAGCGTGAAGAAAGGAGAAGGATGAAAGGAAGCAGTTATGAAACAGGCCCGGGCAAAGCAAGGAGTGGGAGGAAATGGGTGCAGAGACTCAGGGAGGGGCAGAGCCTGCAGGTCAGGTGTGGAGAGGATGAGGGCGCGGACGTGAGCACCAGGTTTCAGCCGCCTGTGGAATAGGCTGGAGGGGCAGGCAGCAGGCCCTCCATCCAGTACCCTGTGCTCAGGTTCTTGCTCAGGCAGAGTCAAGGAGGGGGCGGGCAGGGGCTAGAGACACTCAGAGCAGCACCAACTGTAAACACATTAGAAAGGAGATACTCAGGAGGCTGGGGAACGAACTTGAGCTTCCAGAGGGGAGGGGAAAGGAAGCTGTCATTGCCTATTTGGGTGATGAAGCAGACAATAAAGTGAGCAACACTGAGTAAGGGGATATGATTCAGGGAAGAGGGCTGACAGGCCAGCTGTGAATGTGCAGAGGCTGGTACACAAGGATGTGTTACTGCGGTACTTAGCTACCCACAGAGAGTGGTTGCCACTCGTGGTCTCCAATGCCTCACTTCACTCCTGTTTCCTGGCTCCTCAACGCCCGCACCCCCCCACCCCCCCACCCCCGCCGATTCCTCTGCTGCCTTGGTTCTTGCTGAAGTCATCCAGGACTCCGCCTTCATCAGACACAACGCACACCTCGGAGTGGCAGTTGACCATTCTCTCGGATCCCTGTGACAACACTCTGCTGGCTTCCTTCCCTCTGATGGGACTCTCCTCCATGTCTCCCTTCCGGTCCCTATCTGCATCTCAGCCCACTCCTTAAACAGGGCATCTTTAGCTCTCCCACGGATTAATCTAACATATTTCTCATGATCCTAATGAGGACTCCCAAGCCTATTATTTCTGGTCCAGCCTCCCCAAGTGCCCCAGACCTACAATCCAACTGCCTGCCTAGGGGCTCTTTCTTTCCTGCCACAGAGCCTTGGCTGTTCCCAGATGCCTACTCCTAAAGTCTTCCCACCGATGCCTCTTTCTCATCCTTTAGATCGTCTCTTAAATACTACCTCTTCAAAGACCTCCCTTGATCACATTACCTAAAGCAGCCCCCGCACTCTCACTCTTCTCAGCTCTTGCTTACAGCCTTTGGAACACAGTGACCACCATCTGGCACTCGACTTATTTAGATGTTGGTTTATTTGTGAGGCCCAAGCCCTCTGTCTGGTTCCCCTCTACATCCCTGGCCCAGCACAGGACACTGGTGCTGTGGGTACTGGCTGAAAGAAGGAATGAAAGCTCTATGGTATTCAGCACACAACAGGTGCTCGATACATGTGGATGAACTGAGCCTCTGGGGATAAAAGGGGTGAGTACAAGTCCTATAGGTACAGGTGATTCTCCATTTCCCTGGTTCCACAAGTGAAAACCCCAAGGGCCATTGCGGTATCTTTCTGGTATTCCTCAGAGCATCAGCTTCTCCTGATTTTACATCTTTAATATCTCTCAAGGCGTAATCTCAACACATCTGTTGCTCAGGCCTGCAAAACCCTTTAGAAAGGCTACTGCAATAACTTCATTGGTTTCGAGGTGTCACCCTTCTTTCTCAGACCTAAACTCCCCAGCACTAATAGACGTGTCTCTCCCCCATTGGGTAAAGGCCGATTTACCACAAATACCAAGCGCCTCAGCTCTCCTCCTCAGTCATCACCCACTACTCATCACCTTGTTGTAATGACAGTAACCATATTAATAGTTAGGGTTTATTGAGACGTTTCACATGTGAGTCATTGCACTAAGCATTTTATGCATGGCAACATACTTTCATCTTTGTAACAATTCTACGAGATAAGTAATATACTTGCCCCTACTTTATAGACAAAGCAACTTGAAGTCCAAAGAAGGTAACTTACTCAGTATACCATATCACAGAATTAAGATTCGAACCCAGGTAAACTGGCTTCAGATCAACCCTCTTAAGTGCTGTGCTCTATTACACAGCCTCTTTAACCTTATGCTTCAGCAGAACCAAGTTATGCTTCTGGTTCTTTATGCTTCAGCAATACTGAGCTATGCATAATCCCTTGAACTCTGTGTTGCCAAGGCCCCATGCCTTCGTACATACCATTTCTTTTGCTCCTTGGGAAAGCTTTGTCTTCCTGTCTGATAAATACCAACCCACCCTTCAAAACCTCCCGAAGGTTTTCTACATGGTGCATCTCCCGGCTCCTAGATACCTGGTAAATACTTCTTGATCGCCCTGGTTTGCAATGATTCATCTGCATGTCTTCACTGAAAGCATGCCTATGGCTTTCAGCTTTGGGTCACAGTGCCCAGGCACACAATAGATGCTCAATAAATGTGGATTTAACTGGGCTTTCTGTAAAAGGGGTAAGTACAGGTTAACCAATACCTGACATGCCAGGGCAGGAGAGAAGCATATTCCATGCTTTTTAAAGACATATATTTATGCTCAAAACAAAAGTAAAACTCACCAAACACTACAGATGTTTCTGAAGAGAAGATGCAGTGTGCATAAAAATTCAGTGCATTCTGACAACTATGGCAGTTGAAGATCCCTGAATGTACCTGCTGTTCATTGCAACTGCTGAGTAATGTGAAATTAGCAAAAAACAAAGCAAAACCAAAATAACCCTTTATTCTGTGGGTTTTCAGGAAGATACATTTGGAACCTCTCCTAAAGTGATGACCTGAGTCACAAATGACCCTGGGTAGGATTGTATTGACTTAATGTCACTGAGGTTTGGAGATTATCACTTAAACCCAAAGAAAACATGACAGGTTTCTGACCATTAAGGTTAAAAATCAAGCATCTTCTTGAGTCTCTAGACTTCAACAAAACTAAAGGCTCACTTTAAAGCTAAGCAGCAACATTTACAAATCAATGGTAGCCCTTTCTTTACAGTGAGACATAAAGGAGACATAAGTCAAACAGAAGCTTGATGCCTTCTGCCTCGAAATTTTTAATCCAACGGGAAAGGGAAAGATGTTACAAACAAATAGGAACATAAAGCAGGCAAGCTAATTCCCATTCTAAGTTGCAAGGGGATCCTCAAGTGAACAGAGAATCCACAGATCTATGAAACTCACAGCCTCTAAAACATGCAATTCTTACTTCAGTTTAAAGCAACACATTTTGGTTGAAATACCTGTTTATTCAGCCTAGATTTCTGTCCCTCAAAGCAGTAGGTGAATGACTGTTTTGAGACCACCTTGAGGAAATGAAGGAGGGGGAGAGGTAGGCAAAGCCAGTCATAAAAAAGGAACCATTACCAATGGAAATGTGAGCTTTACAGCAAAACAGCAAAGTCAGTGTGCATCCTGGCAACCCAGTGTCTGCCGCAGTCCAGGCAAAAGGGAATGGAGGGAACCACGTATCATCGTTGGGACGCGGCACAAGGAAGACAGGCATCAGGACCCGTTTAGGAGTCTAGGCCTGAGAGTTAGTCTCTAGGTGCCTTTCCCCGAGAACTCAGGGAGTTATGCGCCCAGGCAGGGCTTTGAGTTGGAAGAGAAACCTTAAAAGTGTTCCCTCATGAGAGGGCAAACCAACAAGCCAGAGCCATGTTGAACTGGCAAGGCAGATGCGACACAACAGAAACCCAAAGGCCTCCATGATGACAATTTCTACCATGATATAGATTTGAGGGAAGAGTCTGAAACCATGTAGCCTCTCTTTTGTCTAAGTGGTACCAAATATCCTATCCCTAGGAGCTCCAAGATGCTCATTCACAGGCTCAGAGCTGGATTTTACTCTTTGATAGACATGAGAAGCTGATATTAAAGAAAAGGTTATGATGAAGTTCTCTGGATTACAGTGTAATCAGAACAAGCAGCTGGGATAAAACGTACAGAATGAATGATCTGTCAAAGAAAGTCAGCAAACATGCAAAGAAGCAGACAGGCTTGGCCAAGGGTTTAGGCATATCCAACGGAGGAGGAGGGCAAGGCACCCTCATCTGCACACTGGGCATACCCTCAGTGAGGCTGGCAAAAGGAGTGGGCAACTGGGGAATGGAGAGGTCCTTTTAACAGGGCAGATTTAGGGAACCTGATCAGTGCTGTAAGAAACAGGGTTAATGTGGCACTTAGAGGAGGAGAAGGATGTACAGCAGTGAAGGGAGGTCACTGAAGGGGAGGAGTCATACTATAAGCATACACTTCATGTCCTTACGAAAGGACACAGAGCCGGAATTGATCACTGTATACCAAGAGAATGCAACAGCCACATTCACTGACCTGGAGAGAGGGACACCTGCCCTTCATCTTCCCGAATCTACATAACAAATAGAAAGCAGTGAGACCTGTAAGTAGATGTATCCAGAGATGATCTTCAGGACATATATTGCCAAACGCCGTGAATCCTGGAAATCCCCAGTAACAAACAGCCTGTGACAACCTCTACTCTGAGGGGAGGGAAGAAATTCCACCTCTCTCTCTGTATCACTAAACTGAAGATATGGGTCCATGACTTGGGGAGTGGACACAGCCCTCCCACACCCTCACTTGGCTGGGAAGAAACCAAGTTCCTTTAGAACGTAGGCTCTCTGCCAGTGCAAGCTGTCTGAAATGGTGTGTTCCAGGCTGGATAGATATTGCTCTAAGACCATGGTCAGGCCAGCCTGAGAAGTCTTTATGCATCTGACTCAATAATACTATCAAACAGGTAGGTGAGGGAAAGAAAGACTCCAGATGCTTTTCAGTTTCAGACACACAGCTGTGATGCCAGAGTAGACGTCTCTCCCTAAGAAGTGGTTCCAGGTAAGAGTAGTGGCTGCATCACAGCCAGGGTCTACATCACAGACGTATTTAAGGGCATCTGACGAACAAGTTATAGGATTTTCTGCCATGGACTACGGGCCTAGTTCAGGTACAGTATGTATCTCTACAACTGTTCCATTGTTTGGGGGGGTTGGTGCATGGATGACACAGCCCATACAAAAATGACCAATACCAGAAGAGTGACTCTGAACATTATAGCCGAATGAGAAAAGCATGACCACCCTATCTAAATAAAAGACACAACTTCAGAATCTCACATGTTTTAGTGGCACCAACATTGTTCAAGTTGCATTAAAAGGTAAGTATGACTTAAAAATCAATGCAATCGCTTTCTCTTTCTCTCTCTCAGGCACACACACACACACGTTTGTTTTCTGTACGCATATATGTGTGTATGTATAAAGAGCATATGTCAGTATTCCAGGACACTTCTGAAATTTAAGAAATACCATGAGAAATGTCAAAAGGAAATACTACATTTTCCAAAGTATTACGTATCTGTACTTACGCTACAAAAAGTTACTGGTATAACCAAACAGAATGAACCACTTTCCTGTGCTCTTTAAACACTGGAGCATAGAGATTATGAATCTCCAAATCTGATAGCCAAGCATCCTGTTTATTTGACTGCACCGTTGCCCTCGTGCGTGTTCACGTGTATGTTCAAGGCGAGTTTTGAAGAAAAACAAAGAACCTGTATTTACACAACTCAAAGGGTGTGCCCCTCTAAAACCACAATCATGCCACCAATCTGTGCTGGACACAAATGTAGGGAGAGGGGAAACACCTCCTTAAAAATCATTTTCTCTCACCCGAGTGTCAGCAACTAACTTTCAACTGCCTTTCACTTGAGGTTTGAGCTTCACCTTGATTTTAAAAGTCCCTTTTCTTTTCACCTATTCTAACGAATATATGTTACAAAAGGAAAAGGCTAGTCCTGTATTAGAAATAAATGTCAGCAAATCAATTAAAAACGCGAAGTTATGCAGACTTTTCTCTTTAAGCAGACAATGCGAAACAGGCAAACTTGAGCTATCTTTGAATCGTACAACTGCATCTTACAAATGATAAATATTTAATAGAGGGGAGCACCTGAAAGGTTCTACACAGGGAAGTAGAAGCTCCAAGGCCTGAGTGAATGAAATGGATAAGGGATCAGATCAAAGAGAGGGAAAAAGTATCTCCTCCTCCTTCCCTTCTCTCCCCACCATTCACAACTCGAGGTCTGATTCTCCACATTTCAGAAGAACTCCGAAAAGCACATTCACCAGGATGACCCAAGAAATTCGCAAGGAGGAGGGAACACCTGAACCAGGGCCCCTCTGGCAGAGAATAAACTTTTCAAACTGTCACCCAATCAACAAAACCCCAGTTGCTAAGGGAGCCCAGGCAGTCGGGCAGCCTCGGAAGCCAAAGCATTCATTCCCTCTCCAGGCAAAAAGACCCCCGCGTTTTTACCTTTGTGTTCGTCGAAGCCTGTTCCCACTCCTCAAATGAGGCAAAGTAAAGTTTGAGAGCACAGTCCAAAAATTGGGGTCAGACATATCCATTTCTTTCTCGCTTCAATTCACTGCGGGTTCAAGGCCATAAGACCAAAACGGAGAGAGGGGGGAAAAAAAGAAGACAAAAAAGGATCCCAATTATCTACTCACTCCCTCCAGAGGAAACGTGCTGCGAACTGTGATCCCAAGAACAACTTGGAGCGTGAGTGAGGAGCACCCGTTCTAGCCTTTAATTAACACACAGCCATTTCTCCAAGGTTGGGGAAACTTATTTCCTCTCGGGTTTGCCCTCTCCTGGCCAGCCCCGGCCAGCTATAAACAGTAATTACAGGAGTTGGGCCGTGCGTTCGGCTCCTAAATGCTGTCTGTGTGTGATTCAGTCCAAGGTACTTTGTCATCTGTTTGGCAGATACCATTTGCAGCTCCTGCGGGGGGGTGAGGATGGGGAGGGGAGACGACTATTTTAAGTCTCTGGTTCCGGGAGGCTGGTACTTATCAGCAAAACCACTCAACATCCGAACATGCCCAGTGCTGTTTCCTCTCGGTATCTACATACAAGGAAAGGAATGTACAGGGGAAAAGCTCCTCTGCTTCGCCCCTCCTCAAAAAGGGGAAACTTAAAAGCACTTTGAGAAAGCTGGCCTGTTGGCGGACTCCAGCCGGACACCTTTGTGCAGCCTCCGCGGGAAGGGGCCGGGCGCCGGGGACCGGTCCCACCGCAGACACTCCCCGGAGGAGCGGGGCCTCATGGGAAAGGGAGCAGGCGGGACCTGTGCGTGAGCCCGGGAGACCCGGGACACCCCAGCATCTCCCGCCGCCGGCCGCCGCGCCCCCAGCCCGGAGCCCGCGGCGGACCGGTCCCTCTAAATGGATAAATAACCTCAGCGCGATCCGGAACCCGGTGCAGCGTGCGCTGCGCACACCTGGAGGCTGAGCCGTGATTCACTGCAGATGGGATCACCAGGAAAACACTCCGAGGAAGTCAGTAATGACTCTTTGCCAGGAGACGCCGTTTGCTGTGTATGAACAGCACGCCAAGGGGATGCCACGCTCACCTAAAACCTCAGTAAACTGAATTTATGAGTTTACATCCATCGGATGAGTTGCTACAGGGCACACCTGTTTGGCTTCACCGTATTTAGGGACTGGTCCACCACTACCTGTGAAGATATTGCCGGGCATTTAGTTAACCAATGCTAGAATCATTTTCCTGCCATGAATGTTAAGACTTGGAAAGGAAGGAATGAAGGGGAGGTTGAATCCATGTTATTGTTATTCATCTCGAAGAAAACCACAGGATTCAAATGACTCCCCAAACCCACCAATGCTTATGATTAAGTATTTAAAGAAAACATTAGAATTTAAATTAGCTGCCTTAAATCTAGTGTAACATGGCAAGAGATACTAATTTAAATAAAAAAACTTTAAGCAAAAATAATGCTTTAAAAATGGTTTAGTTCATCCAGTAAATATTGGAAACAAACTTGCTTACAGAAATATAAGGGTGAGGAAAAAGGGGATGGGGTCAGCTGACAAGGGAGGGAGATAAGGAACAAGAATCTGCTTAGGGATGCTCTTTAATTCTGGGGACCCACATAAATATTTTCATCCCAAGAACTCGAAGAATGTCTGATAATTCTTGTCCAGGGCTTTCTTAGGCATTATCTCCTCAAATTCTTAGGGCCTCCTCAGATCCTTGAAATCTACCAAGGCAGACAAATAAGACAATATTCTCTCAATTTTATGTGGCAAAATACACTTCACCAGATACTTAGGGACTTGGTCCAATATTTTTTGCCCCATACTAAGCCATTTCTTCTTTAAAAAAAAAATGTGTTTAAATGTTCAAAAAAGTATTTTTTAAAGGCTGACACAAAGAATAGTACCATACTCGAGAACACTAGAGTTTCCCAACCTCAGCACTGTTGACATTTTAGGCTGGATGATTTTTTGTTTGGGGGACTATCTTGTGCATTAGATTATGTTTAGCAGCCTCCCTGTCTACTGCCCACTAGATGCCAGTTGTGATCCTCAATAATGCCTGCAGACATTGCCAAATGTTCCTTGGCGGGCAAAATCGCTCCTGGTTGAGAACCACCGCTCTAGATAAAGGCTTTCTCTGAGAAAGGTATTATAGTATAGGGCACTGGTTAAGAGCAAAAATCGTGGGTTCGAATTCTGGGTCCAACACTTACTATGACCTTAAGCAAGTCACTTAATGTCTGCCCATTTTCCCTATTTTTATGGAATCCATGATAGGACCAACCTCTAGGAGTTTCACACACATAACTGAGATGACATGCATAAAGCCCTTTATGCAATGTCTAGAACGCAACGCACATAAATGCTGGCAATATGCTGAAGCTAAAAGAATACCAAGCAGAGAGATGCAAGACTGGAGCAGAGGGCATTCCACACGATACTCTCTACTTCCATGGCGCTCTGAACATGCCTCTACAGGGGTGCTGGTCACACTGTATTACAACTGACTATTTACTGCTGTCTTTCCTTTTAGTCTGTGAGCTTCCTCAAGGCTAAAGTCATGTTTTATTGATCTCAGTATTTCTACAGTCTGACAGTTCCTGATTTATTTAACCATTCAAGACATGCTTTTTGAATGGAGATACTCCAGATGCTCAGGTATCTATTCTTTCTCTTAAGATGCCCTGAAATTTATCAGTTTTAGCAGGTCAATTGATTTTCTCAAAGAAACCTGAATTTTTAAGAATCCCATGAGGATATTTTTTAAATTTGAAAGACTTTCTCTTATTGACTCATTTTTATCTATATTCTGTAGCTGGAAACAGAAGTGTTAGGCTAACATTCTTCAGGTCTTAACATGGCTCTAAGAAATGTCACAACCAAATCCAGGGGAAACTCTCTTTGAATCCTACCCCCCCTCCCCACCCCTCATCCTTAAAGATAAGCCCAGGGAAGCATTTTTGTGCTCACTTTTAGGTATCTGGATAATTAACATATCAGAGGCTGCCTAGGGAAGAACAGTGAAGCTGGTGAAAGGGGACTTGAAAGTGTGCTATATAAATTATGGGTTGAAGAAATTCTGGTGACTGTGGAAAATAAAAGATTTAGGGAACAAGCAACAGCTGTCCCTGAATACTGAAATAACTGCCATGTGGAAGGATCTTCAAGTGCAAAAATGAAAAAGGCTGAAACAACAAGGAAGGACTTCCTATGTGGATGTCTGAGGAGATGTAAACTGAAGGAGACCCAGTGGGTGAGATTCAAGTTCTGGATGATTTAACTCTGGGACAACTCTGTACCAGCAACTCTCGTATCTGCCATGGTCCTTCCAGAAACGCCTACATATGTGGGCAACACCCATAACAATGATAGCAATAAAATGGATAAATCACTGATATGAAACATTGTCTTCTCTTGATTGAATAACACATATTCTGGTCTGTGGGCAGCAAATGCCATAGCTGTCTCCACACTGTACATTTTGGGGAATCTACCCTGCAGATTCTCAAAGGGCTGGGTACAGACCTGAGTACTTTAAACTGCTTTAATGTGTACTTTAAATGTTTAATGTATACTTTAATGTTTTTTGCACTTCAAAGGCTTTAAGAATTGGGACTGTATTCCAAAATGAAACATAAAAATTGGTAAAGTGCGTGAAGAGCTGGAAATAAATTAGTTAATATAGTGAAAGTGCCTTATATATTCCCACACTCCTTTAAGAGTAGGAGTAGGTGTGACACTGAAGTGTAACTTGTCTTCTAACCTGTTTGACTTGATTTGGGAACTTATGATTCAGAAGGTAATGCAGTCAGTAAATACAAGAATTAAAATTGTCAGAACTACTGACATTTTTCTACAGACAAAATAAGTATATGGGCAGAAACTAAAGTATATTTTAGTTGCAAATGCAATAAAACTCTGGCTACAGAACTAAGAAAGAATTGAGATTACTGGAAATTCTTAAGACTACAGCTGGTCTAGGTCACTATACAAATATTCAGTCAGATTTTCTACTTATTGCACAACAACTAAGCCTATACAGCAGTGGACAAGCTTTGTGATCCAGAATGCTCATTCATTTAATCAGGTTGATATTATCAGTCACTGTTTTTATGAGAAAGGTGAATGAGATTGAAAAATAAAGATTGTCACGGTCCTGAAATGCTAGCTTAAGATGAAGCTAGTATTTAATGAAGGGTTAAATTCTTCACTACTCATCCCTCTCCTACACACGCCAAATTTCAGGTCCTTTTCACTGACTTAAATTCTCCTGTCGACATCCCACCCTCTGCCCCAGCTCATTCGGTAGGGTTTCCTCCACCCTACCCAGAATAGCATTAAGGATAATATATCTAGAGCCTCGCCTTGAACTTAAACACTAAGAGGTGATTAAGTTTTCTAGTGTAGGTGTGAGGCCTGGGAAACTGTCAGCTCCCTGCACTGACACTCTCGCCATGAGGCCGTGTCCGGTGAAAAGACACTAATAAGGCAAGTGGAGTTCATAGTGAGTTTCCAAGTGTATTCTGATCTTGGCCTGGCCTGGGGATTCTGCTGTAAATTAACTTTGATCTCTGTCCACCCTTGTCATCAGAAGTGACTGCATCCCCAAAGCTGTCCACATCTACAAGTGTACTTTGGTCATCTTCTAAGTGCTGTCTAGAGAGTTTGAGTCTAGGAGTGTGAAGAGCAAGTTGCCCATCCTGAATGAGCGGTCCTGGTAATCACTGTACATCTTAAGAAATAAAGCTGAAAAACTGGGCTAGAAATGTGAAGAAAGTTGCATCAATGGGATCGGGTTGTACGAAAGCTCTTCTAGCATTACTAAGCAAATGTTTTTGCTTACATTCCTAAAATATGAAGTAGATAAAAAGATCAATGAAAATTAACTTGTAGGGATAGATCTGAATGCTGAAAAGCCAAGAGATGGATAGTAAGTAGGGTTACATTGTGCTGGGAATATTAAAAAGACATTTTAAACAATATCACAAGGTAAGAGAGGTTCAGATTTCTAAAGGGAATAGATAAAACAAAGGAAACCAAATAAAACTGATTTCTCTTTCCTGATAGGTTAAGTAGAGAACTACATAATTCCCAAGAGCAGGTTGAAGGACAAGTTTTGAGAGGTGAAAGGAGAGACGAAAGACAGGTAGAATGGGAAGAGAATGTGATATTTTCTTCAGGTATTCCCTGGACCCCAGGAGAATCAGAGGCTCGGAAAATGTAGCAAATAACCTATAACTTCTCAAAATCAAAGAGAGAACAGATAGACATGGGAAAGGAAGCACTTTTCTTCCAAAGTAGTGACTCCTTGATTTGTACGAAAGATAAGATTAGCACATGCATGATGGCAACCCAGCTCACAGGACCAGGAAGGGTTTCAAAATCACTGATTGTAAGTATATGACTCTAGCACTCTATCTACCCTATCATTGACTCTCAAGCAGGGGAAGGTCCTGGGAGAAGCCCCATAGTTTAACCTCCCCTGGGAGAAGAGTTAGACAGGCTGCTAGAAAATGTGTCATCCTGACAGGCCTGGAGGGGGTCATCCTGTAGGAAGGAGACTACTGGGAGAGAACCAGAGAAGAGTGTGTCTCTCCATTCGAAATCAGCTGTCTGCAAGATCCATCAGTAAACCACACAGTGCACTGGCCTCTAACAGAGCTAAGCAGTCCAATTACAGAGCCGAGAGCAATGCTCAGAGACCAACACCTTCATCTGACAAATAGAAAGGCTAACTCCTAGACGGCTTTAAAACCAAACTTCCTTGCCACTTACTCTACACAGCCTTCCTATGAGCCTCCTTACCCCTACTGAGTGAGGTATCCCACTATTGAGCTCTGCTCCTGAGAGCTCCTGCAGGAAAAGGGTTCCCCCACCACATCAGAATCTTTGCAGATCAGTCCCCCTTAGAGTAAGAGCTCCGTGAGAGCAGGGGCCTGTATCTCCATCTTTTAATGCTCAATACACGACTAGGATGAATGTTAAGACAAGGAAGAAAGGGAGGAAGGATTTGCTCAGGGTTAGAAAGATACTTGATAGCAAAGGTAGGTCTAGAATCCTGGTATTTTGAAAACTACCCCATATATATATATATATGTTTTAAATAAATTTATTTATTTATTTATTTATTTATTTATTTATTTATTTATTTATTTTATTGGCTGTGTTGGGTCTTTGTTGCTGTGCGCGGGCTTTCTTTTTGGTTGCGGTGAGTGGAGGCTACTCTTCGTTGTGGTGCGCGGGCTCCTAATTGCAGTGGCTTCTCTTGTTGCGGAGCACAGGCTCTAGGTGCGTGGGCTTCAGTAGTTGCAGCACATGGGCTCAATAGTTGTGGCTCATGGGCTCTAAAGCGCAGGCTCAATAGTTGTGGCGCACGGGCTTCGTTGCTCCGCGGCATGTGGGATCTTCCTGGAGCAGGTATCGAACCCATGTCCCCTGCATTGGCAGGCAGATTCTCAACCACTGCGCCACCTAGGAAACCCCCCATATATGTTTGAAAATGCTTTTTTCTGTTTATTCCTCTTTGAATTTCAGGAGCCCATACCATTATCCATATATATGCTATACCTGTTAGGCAGGTCTACTGTCTCAGAGTTCAAAATCTCAGAAAAAAGACCATGTATATGTAGCTGTGTATATGCAGACACATGTAAATATGTGTCTAACTTCTTTGCATGAAATGCAAAATGCTTTTTGAGTAACAGTGAACCTCAGACACTAATCATTGCTTTAGACTCTCAATCTGGAGTTAACTTCAAGGACATGGTGTTTCTTGATCCAGAAGCTTGGTCCAAGGTGCATCATTTCTCATCCAGCTCCTGAGCATGAATTACAGTGCAATTATAAGAAATGTCAATTAAGTGGGTCAGTGTGGTTATATTTAGCCCTTTAGTAGCTGACACCAAGACCTTTCTGTAATATAAGATAAAGGTTAATTTATCAGTTCTCCCTTTCTTGAATATTTTTTCAGGTCACACATCTAAAGTTATGGAAAATTATCCCATTAAAATAAGACGTAAGAATTTTCATTGAAGTGGCACGTAGGGAGCATATACAGACAGAGGTGTAAACCATGTGCTCTGGCAGCAATCAGAATTTTATTCCGTTGTTAAAGTTGACTCAAATTCCTCAACAGATCGGAGGATAATATGTCAGTGAAGACACGAAATTTTTTAGCCAAGGAGCTCTCAAGCAAGCTTCAGTCCCTGGATCTATTATGTCATTTTTATAACAACAAAATTTTTTAAAGAAATATTAACTCATAGGAGAATAAATATGATGTTAAGCATAAAGAGTGATAACTTTTTCACTTTTCATAAGTCATAGAAATGTAATTAAAACATCAATCAATTAAAATCATCCATTAAAACACCAACAGATATTTTTTACCTGTTTAACTGGCAAAGACTAAAAAATGGTAATTCTCAATGCTGGTGAGAGCACAAGGAGATGAAAACTCTTTACCAACTTTCTGGAAAATAATCTGGAGATTGAAAATACACACACTACACACAGCACATGCATATACACATACATGTACATATACACAGATACATATAAATGTATATGTGCGCATATATATCAATACATATAAATAACATACACATGCATATATATTTGAACTGTCTACATTCTAGAAATTATACAAATGTAATTGAGTAAATGCACAAAAATCTATGCACATGAAAATTAATCTTAGAATTTCTTATAATAATACAGCATTGGGAAAGACCAAAAGGTACAAGATAAGGGCAACTGTTAATAAATATTGAAACAGCCATAAAATGAAATTTTATAAAGCCAATAAAGACCACTGTGGTAGAAAGAGTAATGCATTCTAAAGATATGAGGTCTAATTCCTTCAACTTGTGAATATGTTACCTTAATAGCAATTTTGCAGATGGGATTAAATTAAGGCTATTGCGACCAGGAGATTATCCTACATTATCCAGGTGGGCCCTAAATGTAATCACAAATGTCTTATAAGAGGGAGGCAGAAGGAGATTTGATTACAGGGGATTGTAACATGACACTGAAGTAAGATGTTATGCTGACGGTTTTGAAGATGGGGGAAAGAACCAGAGTCAAAGAATACAAGCAATGCAGCTCTGGTAACTGGAAAAGGCAAGAAAACAGACTCTACCTTAGTGTTTCTAGAGGGAGCTCAGCCCTGCTGACACCTTGATTTCAGTCTAGTGAAACTGACTAGACTTCTGACCTACAGAATTCTAAGAGAATAAATATATGTTGCTCTAAGCCACTTTGTTTGTTGGAATTTGTCACAGTAGCCATAGGAAGCTAAAAGAATACTTTTAAAAAATATGTAGTAAATGATACATGCTCCTAAATATGTTTTTTTTTTAAAAGGAAAAAATGGAGTTCTATGATCTAAATTACTTACGATATAATAAATATGAATAAAAGATGAAAATAAAGCATTTTTAGTGGAGATTTATGAGTATGGGGTTATGGTTGATTTTAGTCCTCTTTATATTTTTTATACTTTTTAATAATGTCTATATTATTTTTAATTAGGAAAAATCCCTTAATTTCTATTTGACAGAATTTTCTCAGGATCTGAAAATTCAAGTTCCTGAGAACTTATGAATACTTCAAAGTGTTTACAAACTTAAGAAACACACACTTTAGCTCTGAAATTTCATAAAATTTGATTGCTATTTTTTGACAAACAAAATTAATGCATCATGTAAAAGTTCTACAAGCCTTAGAAATAAATACTAAAATTGCTTTAAAAAAGAAGTCTACTCTACTCTCAGGAATTTTATAAATAAAAATGAAAAATATCTCTTTTCTAGACATAAATCCTTACCTGTCTATGGTAACTGAGCAAATGGGTATTTGCAAAGCTGACTGCATTATAAATCCATACAGAGCTTTGTTTTGGGTTAAATATATACGTTATTACTTGCAGATTAGTCAGGCTGTGCATTTTATGTGAGCAGTTTTGAATTCCAGACCTGCTTCACTCCACTGGTCTGTAGATGAAAGCTTTCTTCTTTCATTGCTCAGAAAAATCATATACTCTTGAAAGCAAGCTCAGTTTTAATATTAGCCAAATATGTGTGCAGTAAAAAATGATGTTCTTAATTTCCAAGAATTATATTAGCTATAATTTGGGATCACCTCTCCCCAACACATACAAACATTATTTTTTATGAAGCTAGATAATTCACATTTTACTGTCTTTACATAGCTAGACTCTGAGGACTGAAGAGCAGTGACCAAGTTTCTGGTACCAACCATGGAAATATTCTTTGATCTACTGTATTGTCATACATGTCATAGAAGACAACCATGTTAATGTTTGCAGGGGTCAACAAACTTTCAAAAATAAGTTATTCCAATTAACAACCATAGCCAATCATGTCATCCATTGTCATGATAGATAGGAGATGGATGAACACCTATCAGTGTGAAACAGAATTATCTCTACCAGTGGCTCTAAGAACACAGAATTCTAAAGAATGCTAATATATCAAGGTTAAAGAAAAACAAAGCCAGATGACATGCACATGGCAGAAATAGAAAACTGAAGAGAAAAGAGCAAATCCCACTTAAAAGTGGCAGAAAAATACATGAGTTTGGAAAATTAGAAAATGGGAGAAAAGTACATTGGGAAAGCTTTGACTGTATATAAAGTGATAAAAGAACAGACGTTCCAGTTTTCTCCCTACTGTTCACACCCTGGTCGTGGCCTCCATTACCTCCTGCCTGGATTAATGCCGTTCCCTCCCTGCTCCCCACTCCAAATGATTCTTCCAAAGCTCCAACAGATGCACACAATCATTTCACTCTCCTGTGAAACAGGGTTCAGTAGCCCCCCACTGCTGCAGCTACCATCCTTTAATTACCTGGAGTGCTTGTGAGAATGCAGATTTGGGGAGGCTTGAAGCCCAGGAATGTGCATTCTACCAAAGTGCCCAGCGGATTCTCATGTACATTGAGGCTGTAGAGGTTTTTCATAGGAAAAATCCAAACCTCTTTAAGTGGAATAGTTTATGGTGCAGCCCCTTGTTATCTCTCCCATCTCCTCCTCTGACGTGTGCCCCTTCGTGGTTTATGCTCCAGTAAGAGTAAAATATGTACTCGTCAGAAATATTGAATTACTTTAAGCCCCCCAGACACGGTCGTTCTGCCATACCTCACTGCCTTTGCACATCCTGTTCCCTGTTTCTAGAATTTCCACCTCCCTTGCCTGGAAAACTTCTGCTCATCTTTCAAGAGTGAGCTGTAAAGTCACCTCTCCGGTACAGTCTGCCTAACTTTCTCTTGCAAGCCTGAGTGTTTTTCCTCCTGGATCACCAATGAATTTGATGCATATACATCCCTCTTTTGTAGCATTCTTTCTTCTGAGCACGGTGATGTGTTTATATGTCCAACTCTCCACCAGGCTTTAAGCTCTCCAAGTACAAGGTCAGTTTCTATTCATCTGTGTATGCCTCAAAGTACACAGTAGGTATTCAACAGAATGCGTGGATGCACATACATTATTTTCTAAAGTTAGTTTAAAAAAAACTAAACCGATTATTTTTCTATTTCCCTAATAGAAAGCTTGTGGGCATCTACCTCCAAGCCCTAGGGGGATGCTTCCAAAACCAAGCTGGCTTTTGTCAGCTGGTTGGATGATTTTCCTTTTAAAGCACTGCCATTATTGATGACCTCCATGATGATTAATAAGGACAACAGAAATTTAAATCTATGATTTTTAGGCAGATTTTAATGACTCTCTAAGAAATGAACCAAAAAACACTATCAGCTTTCTACTTTCCTTTATTACAAGTATGCCTGAGGTAAAGTATTATTTTGTCTTTCTTGAAAAAAAGTGACTAAAAACTGGAACTCGAGCAGGGTGACGTTTATCTGAGGTTGGAAACTCAGTCCTATAGGGCAGCGGTCCCCAACCTTTTTGGCACCAGGGACCAGTTTCGTGGAAGACAATTTTTCCTCAGACTGGTGGGGGCGGGCAGAGTGGCTTCCAGATGATTCAACCCTAACACTAACCTAGATCCCTGGCACACACACTTCGCAGTAGGGTTCTTGATACCATGAGAATCTAATGCCTCCGCTGATCTGATGGGAGGTGGAGCTCAGGCAGTAATGCAGGCGATGGGGAGCGGCTGTAAATACAGATGACGCTCCCGTCGCCGGTCTGCTGCTCACCTCCTGCTGTGCATCCTGGTTCCTAACAGGCCACGGATCGCTACCTGTGGCCTGGGGGGTGGGGACCCCTGCTATAGGGGACATGATCTGCACAAACAGCCCACTGCTGTGATCCAAGGAGAACTGAGAGCACCACGGTCGTAGCACTCGAGGGGTGCAACCTGCTGAGACTGCCTCACAGCCCGGGGCTCCCGGCTCAGCTATGTCAGCTTCCACAGACACACCTTCCATCCTATGTAAGAGGAGCTGCAAAGGTGAAAAGACATAGCCCATCTGAGCAACACTTGACAGTCAGCCTCCTCTGTCCATCTCCTGTCTTAGCACCTCTCTTCCTCTTTGGCAAATAAGTTTCTACATCTCAGTTCTGCTCTTCTTCCACAGTCAACCAATGCCATCTGAGGGTCAGCTAAGAATTAACGTTTTAGTTGATAATGTTATTTAGCTGGGTTTACATTTTCCTTTTTTTAATTTTTTTTATTTATTTTTTTTCCTTTTTTTAAACTGAAGTATAGTTGACTTATAATGTTTCAGGTGTACAGCAAAGCCATTCAGTTATACATACATGCATATATATATATATATATTCTTATTCAGATTCTTTTCCATTATAGGTTATCACAAGATATGGAATGTAGTGCCCTGTGCTATATAGTAGGTCCCTGTTGTTGATCTAGTTTATATACAGTAGTGTGTATCTGTTAATCTCCAATTCTTAATTTATCCCTCCCCCAGCCTTTCCCCTTTGGTAACCATTAGTCTGCTTTCTATATTTATTTCTGGTTTTCATTTATATCCTTTTTTTAGATTTCACATATAATATTTGTCTTTCTCTGACTTACTTCACTTAGTATGATAATCTCTAGGTCCATCCATGTTGCCACAAATGGCATTCATTCATTCTTTTTTATTACTAAGTAATATTCCATTGTGTGTGTGCGTATCACATCTTCTTTATATCTATATATATACACCACATCTTCTTTATCCATTCACATGCTGATGGACATCTAAGCTGCTTCCATGGCGTGGCTGTTATACATAGTGCTTCTATGAACTGGGGGGCATATATCTTTTTGAATTAGAGTTTTCATCTTTTCTGGATATTTACCCAGGAGTGGGATTTCTGGATCATATAGAAACTCTATTTTTAGTTTTTTAAGGAACCTCCATACTGTCTTCCATAGTGGCTGCACAAATTTACATTCCCATCAGCAGTATAGGAGGGTCCCCTTTTCTCCACATAGCTGGGCTTACATTTTAAAGAGGATTGAAAGTTTTAGAGAAAAGTACAAGGAGTAGGTGTGGGGCAGCATCTACCCTTGACTGCAGGAGTCTGAATTTAGTGGATGAGGCTACCAATCGGAATCTGGAGACAAGCTTCCCAAAGAGTGGTGGCCATCAGGCCATCTTCCCACTACTTTTCATTAGAGAAAACAAGACATGAAGATGCAGAACCTTGCCCTGAAAGGGCTATCAATCTCTAACGTAGATTCTACTGCCTCTGAGTTTCCACACAAGCATCAAGGGTAGAAGACACGTTTAATAATTATGCAGCCACCAAAAGAGATCATTCATTATAGATTATACAAAAGCATGGTTATATGTAACCTAACAAAGACAAGAGAAAAAGTTTAACTACAGGATGATTATAATTATATAAAATCACGTATGCACATAGAAAAGGATTTGTAGGCACCATAGAAAACTGAAGACAGTTCATCCTAAGCAATTTATTTTAGTCTTCTATTTCTGCTATTGTTTGAATATATATGAAAGCACAGTGTAAATTTTAACAGTATTTCCTGGTCTTTAGTAACTTGCTCCACAATTATATCAATCTGCCTTGCTGTCAACTCATCTTCCCCGAAGCAACTCCAACTACCTTCAAAATAACACTGCCTGATGCAAAACACACAGAAACAGCAGGAGGGCTCGGGCCGTTTCTGGGGGGCGCTCAGGAGGGACAACCTGCAGTTGTTCACAAACACTAAGTTGCCGGAGGCTAAAACTTAACATCTGAACACTTGAGTGGCATTTGACTTTATCAAAGTCCTTTCTCTCCCCTTCAAGATAATCTTTTCCTTCTATTTATCCTTTATTAGAGTCTAGTATCACAGCTTTAAAGACATTACCTCAGAATTCATGGCTCTCATTGATCCATCTAGTGACTCTGTCCCAGAAATGGGATCAGATACAGCCAGCCCTCCGTAACCGCTGGTTCCCCATCCATGGATACAGAGGGCTCACTGTCCTATGTCATTTTATAAAAGGAACATGAGCATCCACAGATTAGAACCAATCCCCTGCGGAAAGCAAGGGATGACTGTATGTAACTCAGTGAGTTGCCAGGTAACCATGGAGTACATAAAACATGAGGTATTGTTTGTTTCTTTCAGCTTTTCTGGGGAGCAAGCCTGCTGCATGTAATTTTCGTAAATGGAAAGTTCTGGCCCAGTTCCACAAATCACAAAGGCTTTTTTAGTATGTGTTTTAAAAATATTGGGTTGGCCAGAAAGTTTGTTTGGGTTTTTCCATAACATGAACGAACTTTCTGGCCAACCCAATATAAGTCAAGAATGGAAGATCTGGGTGGATCTAATACCCACCTGTCAATAGGTGACCAATGGGTTGACCCCACTGGTTAACATAAGTATCCAAACAAGGACAATTTTGGAAAGGAAGGGGGAAGAAGTCTTTGTGATGTCTCATAAGTAAATGCCATGCCTTAAGTTATTGAATTTTTCAACGTGCTACTTCCAAGGGAAGCAAATGAGGGAACAAGTGGGAAAAAATGAAGAGATAAACAGACCAGAGTATGCAAACCAGACAGCCAGATTTTATAAATACATACTAAGTACCATAAGAATGTGTCCCACCTGCAGTCTGTAACATCCCTTCTCCTATGCTCTTCTCCTAGGCTACTTCAGATGAGATTAGGGCATAACTGCTTCTTTGAATGAAGTAGAAATTTAAGGTCCTACATTTCAGAGTCATTATGTCTCAAGAAGCTTTCACTACAACAATTCTGAAGCTTGTTTATTTTTACTTTTCATCCAAAGACTCAGCATTTCTGGAGGGAATAACTAAAATCTATGTTATTTTCCTACACATAGCCTAGTAAACAAAATGATAACATATCCTTCCCCAGTGAAATCACACCTAATCTACCTGTCAGATGCCTGGAAACTCTAGAATAGATTCATATCTCAAGGTTTCCAAGAGCAGTTAAGTCACTTTACAAAGAAATCTCATAGAGAAATATGACCACATAAATTTATCATCACCCGAGAGATGAAGCAATATAGAATAGCTGTGGTCATATGGCTCTTTAAATTTGGGTGTGAAAACTGACGTCATAAATAGAACATACTTCTAATTAAAGTTTATTATTGATTTCGGGACTTGCCTGGTGGTGCAGTGGTTAAGAATCCGCCTGCCAATGCAGGAGACATGGGTTCGATCCCTGCTGCAGGAAGATCCCACATGCCACGGAGCAACTACGCCCGTGCACCACAACTACTGAGCCTGCGCTCTAGAGCCCGCAAGCCACAACTACTGAAGCCCAAGCGCCTAGAGCCTGTGCTCTGCAACAAGAGAAGCCACGCAACGAGAAGCCTGCACATCACAACAAAAAGTAGCCCCCACTCACCGCAACTAGAGAAAGCCCACGTGCAGCAATGGAGACCCAATGCAGCCAATAAATAAAATTAAATAAACTTATAAAAAAAGTTTATTATCGATTTCAAAACAAAACTAATAGTGTTTCCAAGGCCATATAAAAATTTATTTTTCTTTCTGTGGCTAAAGAGAATAAGTGAAGCATGAGTAACAAATTCACTGGCGACCCATAAATTTCACCTTATGAAATTATTCTAACTTCTCGCCACAATGAGCCTTCCGCAGAGCAGTCAGCAACCGGCAGACTCTAAGTCTGGATTTCATTTCTTCTGCTTCTCCCTAGGAGACCTGTGTGGGCTTGCTGGATAGCAGAGAAATGCCCTAAGGTAGACATGTAGAGAAAAGAGACAAAAGCAAAACTCTCAGCTAGTGTGTGTGCGAGAGAGAGAGACAGAAAGAGAGAGACAGAGAGACAGAGTCAGTCTGACTATTCTGGCACTAACTACAGATAAAACAAAATTTAATGAAAATAAGACACGGAATACAAATATCATTTAAAACAGATTTAAGATAAACGGTCTAAAAATTTTTATGTTTTAAGTAAAAAATATTGATTACATTTTACTTATTCTAGAAATATGTTTCCCACTTTCTTGGTTGAAAAAAACTCCTACTTGGTGTGAATGTGTGTTTAATTGCAGACTCTTGGGAACTCCCTTAAAAAGTTTCTCTGAAACTGTATTCCTTTCCTTAAAGGAGCTGGTTTCAACATGTCATTGAGGGAAAACACATAACAATTCGCCACATAAAATAGCATTTTCACAGGGCTATGCTTGTGGGTCAATATGAGTTTTAACCAAACACACATAGCTGCACTGCAGTTGTGTATCCATTCCCAGATATCAAAGACTCTGCCCAGTTTGCTTTAATGATTCTGGGCTGACACATACTTCAGTGAGGCTGTAAGAACCTCAACTGAGCAACGACTGGGCAAGATCACACTGAAGAAAGCTTTCCCCAGATATTCTATACTGTTACTATTTTTGAAGCCTTGATGTGCATATCTGGCTTCCTAAAGGGAAAATAAGTAGCCTTAACCAGATTATGTACAAATAGGGGTGGAGGAGAGAGACATGGTTAGAAGGTACTTCTGAGAATCCAAGAAGAGGTAGAATTCAGGGCCATTTAAAAAGCATCAAGGTCCTAAGAACTCTTACCTTTGGAAGCCCCATCTGACATACTATCCAACATCTTAAAATATGCCCAAATCACACATTAAATCTTGTTTTCTCCCCTGTGAGATATGTTTTAAGTATTTCACATTTTTGCTTTAAGCTAAACAATCATCATACACACTTGAGAATTCTCATGAAGTGTGAAGATCTAAAGTTGAAATTGTTTTCAAAGATTACACTTTTGTGAATGTTAAATTTAACAGTTAATAAAGTGGGTATGTTATGTTGGCAGACAAATATTCCTCTAATAAACCTGTAAGCACAACCTGATTTCACACATGAAGTCAGGTTAAAATGTGAAAAAAATGTACATTTTCATGGATAAAATATGGTATAAATTTTGATTCTGCAGTTTCCTTTTTGTGTTTTTTGAACCAAAACACCTTTCCCCTTTGCATCAAACTTGGCATAATTCTATGAATGTCTCTTTGTGCTCGGGAAAATGGGTATGTGTGGAGAGGTGATCTCCCCATAGAGGTGGAGAACACGGATTCTGGAGTAACTGCCTGGGTTTGTAATTACAGCATCAATACTTACTAGTTCCGTGACCTTGGGTAAGTGCCTTAGTCTTCTATTCTGTAAAATGAGAGTAAGAGTACTTACCTTCCAGGACTGTTGCTAGAATTATGTTAGTATTTTTTGAGTGTTGAGAACAGTGCCTAATATTCTAGAAGCATTAGTCATGTTACTGTTATTTCAAACCTAATGCATGAAATTATTCTGGAAGAATCACTCACTTTCCCCAACAAAGCTGCTCATCTATTGGGAGCTATGTTGAAGAAAGTGGATGGACTTTCAGACAGGTATATCCATATGCCAAGTCCTAGACCAATGTCCTTTTCTTGCTTTTCCTTCCCAGAGATTATTCTCTAGGCTAGGAGAAGGGGTGATCCCAATGCTAAGGATAATTCCTTCCAGGTTAAGGGTCAAGGAACAGGCACAGGATCAGAGAAATTAAACACATTTTCTCCCCAGAATAAATCTACAATCACCTCCCTCTAGCGGCTGAGATATTTAATTACAACTCCCTCAGCCAATTGTAACTCTTTAGGTCTGCTGTAAAGAAAACAATTGAGATGATGGTAAACTTAAGTGAAAAGTCCATTCTAAGCCAGTGGCGAGCAAGGCACAAAATAATAAACCAATTAAGTTTTTTTATAAAGAAATATTCAACATTTGCACAGCGTCGTAATTATTAACCTTAGCATCACAATAAGAGCAACATTAATTAAATGTAACCTCATTGTAGGTATTTAATACCTCCTTGATTGTCCTCTAAGTACAGTCAGTGTAACCCACATGATAAATAGCCTTTTCTTTGCCTAAGTTTTTTTAATAGACGGGGCTCATTAGTTTACATAATCATCCCTGAAACTAGGACAGCACTCCCACTGCCGCTCTGTAGTAAAATATTAATCCTACCAAACCAAATATTTGACGTGATCTGTTGGAGTGTTTTCCTTAAACCATGAACTTCTCAGGGGTATGAGGAGACAGGGGAAAAAAGAAAAATACCATATCTTTCACTACAGTTGTGTTACATAAGGAATATATAACAAAGAGAACTGGATTTTCTTTAAACGTTTTGAAATTATTTTTTAGCAGTTTATGTCCTAAGCCATTTCAACCACTCAGACATCCAGCTCTTCTGAAAGGTCCTGATTTTAAAAACACATTGCACGCGGTTCATCAGCATACACTATGTGCTGCATACCGATGAAACAGGGTTACAGCAAATAAAATGTAAAAGTGTGAGTATTTTTTCACTTATAAATTCACTTAAGAAGTCTAAAAAATGTCGACCTGCCAGACAAAGAAGATCTTCCTAAAACAAAGCTCTCCTGTTTTTTTCAAATAAGCTTTATACACACACATACAAAATACTTAACTTTAAAAAACCTCTCATAGGGACTTCCCTGGTGGCACAGTGGTTAAGAATCCACCTGCCAATGCAGGGGACACGGGTTTGATCCCTGGTCCGGAAGATCCCACATGCCACGGAGCAACTAAGTCTGCACACCATAACTACTGAGCCTGCGCTCTAGAGCCTGCGAGCCACAACTATTGAGCCCACGTGCCACAACTACTGAAGCTCGCGTGCCTAGAGCCTTTGCTCCACAACAAAAGAAGCCACGCAATGAGAAGCCTGAAAACCGCAACGAAGAGTAGCCCCCCCCCCAATCGCTGCAACTAGAGAAAGCCTGCACACAGCAACGAAGACCTAATGCAGCCAATAAATAAATAAATAAATAAATAAATTTCTATTAAAAAACACCTTTTATAAAATACACCCAATTAAAGAGTGCATTTTATTTGTTTCCTCCTACCCCTAAAGAGTGTATTTTTTCTTTCATGCTATTAAATATATCTACATCAAGCAATATTTTTTAGCACATAAAGCACCACAAAGAATCTAATAAATCTACATAATTTCATACCCACTTAAGATATCAAGAGGTGTGTAAGAATACCTACATTTGCATGCATACTTGTGTGAAGCAAAATATTGTGTTGGAGAGGGAAGAAAATGAGTTTTAGAAGTTTATTTTTGATGTGGTGGCAATTCGTCTAAGCAGCGATATTCTCTCAGCACTTGCAGCCATGAAGCTGGAAATAAGCTGCGGAAAAGAAAAACTGATGTGTGCATTTACAGGTTCTCTTTCTATAACAAAGATCAGTTATTTCTCTGTTTAAAAACCAAGGATCCCTACAAACCTAAACACACTCTTACTATTTGATCCCCAGCAACTGCACTCCTCGGAATTTATTCACAGGAGGTGAAAACTTACGTGTCTACAAATACCTGCACACAGATGTTTTATACAGTTAAGAATAAAACTGTTGGAAGTGATCAAGATGTCCTTTAGTAGGTGAATGGATAAACTGTGGTACATCCAGCAATGGGATATCATTTTTTTTCATTTTATTTATTTATTTATTTATTTATTTTTTTGAGGTACACCAAGTTCAATCATCTGTATTTATACACAGATCCCCGTATTCCCTCCCTCCCTCGACTCCCCCCCCCACCCTCCCCGTCCCAGTCCTCTAAGGCATCATCCATCCTCGAGTTGAACTCCCTTTGTTATACAGCAACTTCCCACTGGCTATCTATTTTACAGTTGGTAGTATATATATGTCTGTGCTACTCTCTCACTTCATCTCAACTTCCCCTTCACCCCCCGCCCCCCCAAACCTCGAGGAATACCATTTAATGCTAAAAAGAAATTATCAAGTCATGAAAAGACATCAAGCAATCTTAAATGCGTATTACTCCATGAAAGAAGCCAATCTGAAAAGGGTACATACTGTGTGACTCAAACTAAATGATGTTCTGGAAAAGACAAAACTGTGGAGATAGTAGTGGCTGCCAGGGGTTGGGGGGTGAAGGGAGGGGTGAATAGGCAGGGCACAGGATTTTTAGGGCAGTGAAAATACTCGGTATGACACCATAATGATGGACACATGTCATTATATGTGTGTTCAGATCCACAGAATGTACAACACCAAGAGTCAACTGTAGTGTGAACTGTGGGCTGAGGGTGATAACGGTGTGTCAACGTAGGTTCATCGACTATAATAAACGCACCACTGTGGGGAGGGAAGTTAGTATGCGTGTATGGGGGAGGGGCCATATGCTATATGCAAAATCTCTGTACTTTCTCCTCAATTTTGCTGTGAACCTAAAACAGTTCTGCTGTAAAAGAAAGTCAATGAAATTTTTTTTTAATTGGCCTATATTTTAGGCCAAAGGATATCTATGATGATCGATAAATTATTCTTTTAAAAAAGACAAAAAAAAAAAAAAAATCCCAAAACCAAAAACCCTATACTCCCTACAGCCCACAAAAATAAAGCCCAGCTTGGTCCAGGCTCCCTCTCCGGGCTCAGCACTTAACACGTCTTCCCTTGGGTTCTGTTCCCCGCCAACCCTGCGCTCACCAGGAACCATGCTCCGGTGCTGTAACCACAACACAGGCTCTCAACCCACCCTGTCTGCCCCTGCTGTGCCCTCTGCCCAGGAGGGGCCCCCCTGTCAGCTCCTCTTCTCTTCCTGATTGACATCTTTTCATCCTTCTACAGCCAAAGAGCATCTCCTCTGGGAGCTTCCGACTGAAAGGAATCAGACAGAATTAATCCTCTCTCCCTTTGTCTGTTACTGTATGACAGATAACTGTTTTCATGTTGGTCTTCCCTGAGGGAAGGTCATGGGCCGCCCATCTCGGCAGCACAGCCTCTGTTGTGGGGTCATTACTGGCAATCAATACATGCTTGTAGGATGAATGATGGGTTCTACATGTGTGTCTACACGTAGGTGGCTTCAAATCTCTCTGAGCAGTAGGAGGTATGCAAGTAAAACGTGAGGCCCAGGCTTCCCTCGTGGCTGCGCTACTTATTGGAGTTCTCACTACCATGTTAATACCAGGCTGATTTTTTTTCCTAACTGGACTGTTTCTCCTCCCCTCCCCATCCCCCACAGCCTTATTCCATCTACCCAAATCTTATCCCTCCTCCAAGCCCAGCCTCCTATCTCACCTACCCTGAAGGTCTTTTTCAGTTACACAGACATGCACAGGCAGGTTCCAGGTTGAAGAAAAAGAATTAGGTTAAGTCATACAATCACCGCAGGCCTAGTGCTCATGTAAGGCTGGCACTAAAGAGAAACCTGATTTGGTAACAGGGAAGGGAACAGCCTCAAAACTGATAGTTCTCAGGGATCTTGCCTTGACCAAGAGCCTGATCTTTCCAGGAGGAGAATCTAGTGCCCCTCAAGCTGCTGGAATCATGAAGGCCTTTGTCCTTTATTAAGTGTTTCTTCTGGCATCTGTATTCTACCTCTCACCCACCTGCCCCCTCCCAGACCCCTTAATTCCATGGCCTCTGCCCAGGTCAGCACTGACCTGCCAGCATCACTCTACACAGGGGACCACTCTCCTGCTGAAACTGCCCAGTGGTCCCCCTAATCCCTGGCGGCACCTCCTGTGGCTCCTCCCTGACTTCTGCAGCTGTGGTTTCTCAGGAACTGTCCTGGAGCCCCTTTCCACTAGCTGACTTCATCACCTCCCATGGCCTTAAATACTATCTACAGGTCTACGAGTCCCAAATTTGCTTCTCCAGACCTAACCTTTCTCTGGAATTCAGACTCTACATGGGTATCGCGTAGACATCTCAAATTTAACGTGAACAAAACCAAACTGTTGTTTTCTGCCACCAGCTGCTCCTCCTCAAGCCTTCCCCACCTTGGTAACCAGAACTGCCATCTACTCTGTTACTCCAGCCAACAATCAAGAAGCTGTCCTTGATTCTGCCTTTTCCTCAAACCCCCTCTTCCAATTCATCTGTGCATCCCCCTCCAGAACAAGAACTGACTCCAACCACTTCCCTCCAACCTCACCACTCACCCTCTGGGCCACCCATGTGATCTCTCCTCCACAACTTCCCACACACGCCCTCCCCTTTGCCCTTGGGGCTCTTCCCTAGGTTGCTCTTGCCCTGGGGGTCTCTCCACTCGGAATGCTTTCCCTTTGGTATTCCCATGGCTGGTGCCTTCGGGTCATTCTGGTCCAGCTGGAATGTTATGCTTTCAGAGAAAAACAAGCCACCAGACCACCCTATTTAATTTCTCTGCAAATCACTTGTTGCTCTCCTGTGTTTTTTTGGCTTGTATGTTTGTGCGAGGCTTTCTTTTCCCTGTCCCCATACCTCACTAGGATATGAGCTCCATGAGAGCAGAAACCTTCTCCATCCTGTTCCCAGTGGTGTCCTCAGAGCCTAGATCATAGCCTTGCCAGTAGCTGATGCTCAAAATGAATGAGTGCTGTATAAATAAAGGCTAAGTCCGATGCCTGTGTCTCCCATGTGATCCCTCAACACTTTTGGCCAAGAGACTTTGGGATGCCTCGTTCAAGATTTCTCTGTCCTCTCTCTATTTACATTTAATGATAATCTACATGCTGTGCCCCATAATCTGATGTCATGAGTGAATCTTTGTACTTCTCCAGAATTTCTATCTTTAGTAAGACTTCACAGAAGGTATGTCACTGGAATAGACCATCTGTCAATAAGTTGCAACGTTACGTTAAAAAAATTACTTCAAGCCAGGCTCCTCCTCATCAGCTTGATAGCTATTATTTGCTAATCATCTTCTCTGTGCCTGGTACTTAATCATCCCCACCACTGAAAGATGAGCATTGACTTCTCTATTATATAGATGAAGAAACTGGGGCTCAGAGATACTATGTAACTAGAACCAAGTCCCTTAACGCAAATGACAAAGCCAAGCAAGCCTTGAAAATTGTAGGTTAAGACATCTCAGAAGAAGGTCTAGATATATTAAAATAGCTATCTATTCACCTTTAAATCAGCATCCCAAATCCCAGCTTCTGTCAAAATCACAAGAACGATCAGATCCAGAGTCACACATTCAGATTTCTGGAACAAAACTAAGTGGTGGCCATCTGTGATCATGGAGAAGCAAGCACCACAGAAACAAGCGACATTAACAGTAATGTCTCTAGGACTAAACCTATACATTGGCTTTACTTGGGGTCTCACCCACCAATGCTGTGACGGCACTAGGGACATTTCGCATCCTCCTAACGAAGAAGCTGCACAGAGGTGTCGAGAGCACAGGAAAGGCTCACTGGTGGCAAAAGGCTAGAATTTTAAACCGTGTATCTGCTGCTCCTAAGAAATGAAGTCAGCTACACAGCCACAGCAATGCTCACCACCAAACTCCCTAAATAAAAATGCTAAGTCAGAGCTATAACTCTTTGATGAATGGGGGAGCATTCCTTGATACATATTTTAGTGTACTTCAGATTGATAGTAAAACTAAATCTAACTAGACAATGAACCCTGTGTAGTTGGGGAAATTAATCACCAGCAAAAGGGCACCACGGCCCAAAAGTGGTTGCAGGCTGGCAACCTCCTCCGAGCAAACTGCAGATAGGCACTTTAATGAGGGAGAAAATATGAGCTAACAGAACTGTAGTCAAATCAGTTCCTACAGGAGGGAAAGCACATCAACTGATGTGCTGATACCCGCCGCCAAAAGATCAGCTAGGGAGAACAAAAGGCTGTCAAAGCAAGATGCCATTACTAAGTCAAGACAGCCCAGGGTGTGGGCTTAAGCTGCAATATGACATTCTCAAGGGGAACACGAGTTTTGTTCCTAACGTCAGCTCTTTAAGTGAGTTTTATTGATGTCATTTTTTAGGACTTACTCGTTCTCCTTGACTACCAATAGGAGATTCCAATAGATTGTCACGATGTCTTCAGATATACACACCTTGATGTACTCTTTTTGGACATAATTTTCTTACCTATGCAGGTAATGGTATCCAGACACATTCATATCTCTCGACTGCATCTCTGAGTGACCCTCACACAAAGGGAGATGCTTTACCAAACCCTGATTAGAATCAACTTCAGCTTCCTTAAGTAAAGACAAATGGAGATTCTTAAGGTGAGTGCACAAGGGGACACACACACACAGACATATACACAGCGACGTCCTGATACAGATGGAATAAGGGTGATGCTGTTAAGGGAAAAAGAACATTTCACCTGCAGAAAGCTGAGATGTATTACACCATCATCCAAGGAGAAACTAGGTCCTGGCCTTGCCATTTTCCAGTTTGAGACGCTCTAGATGGTAACTTAATCCTTGTAAATCCTGATTTCCTCACCTATAAAATGGGAATGACATGGCTGAATGACCCCACCTGTTCCACCCATGCCCACAAAGTGGAGGCCTCAAATCATTTGAGGGTGCCTCAAACATTACAAAGAAATAAATGATGGGATAAAGTTCAAACAAATAAACAGTAAGAATGACCTCACTGGGCTTTTATGAGGAACCAATTAGAGTTTGTATGTAAGACGTGTCCTTAAGTTGGAGAGCTTTGTACAATTACTGAGCCAAATTGATCTTGGCAGAGATGCGGAGTTTTTAATGCTTCTCCAGAAGCAATATCACGGCACAGCCCTCAGAACCAAAGTGGGTCAGAGAGTCTCTTGAAAAATGAAATCCCAAAATTAACTGAGGCAAAAATAACACTGGCCCTAACCTCCCTTATCTTTCAACAACCCAGATCAATGTACAAGGTGATGGAATGCATGGTCCCTGATGCAAGTTAGGAATTATTTTTTTAAAGAAGCATCTAAACCTTCTGGCCAATTTCTATCAAAATAAATCTAATGCAACTATGCCAATTTCACAACTCAATTTCCATTGGCAAATCTATGGCATAGGTGCTGCTGCCATCCCATCCTATCCTCACTCCTATCATTACCACAGTAAGTACTGCTCACTGACTGCATAGTTTTTAGGCATTAAACCCTCAGTCGAGCCTCAGGATCCTTCTTAACATGGAGTTCTGAGTGCCTCTTACACAAGAGTAGTTGAAAGCAAGCATTTATTATTAGCCACCTCTAGAACAGAGAAATGAGCAGCTGACTTAGAGTCAAATGGCTTTCCAAAATGAAAATTTCTACTTTGGGCTGATAACTTTCAACAAATAAAAGTACCAATATTAAATAATTTCCTTCATCAAATCAATATATTCAGCTATTCTAGGTAACATTTTGCAAATCCCTTACACTAGAAGCCTTAAAAATAAGCAATGCTCCTCAAAGTCAGCAGGTTACAAAATTTTCCCTTTAAAGTTTCTGTGCCCAAATGATCTCTTCCCTACTCAACTGCACAGAGCTTGGTGTCGCAGTGCATTGCTACTTTTTCATTAGTATAGTCCTGGTTCATTCTTGAGAAAAGAACCATGGCCTGGCCAACAACCACCCCTGCAGTCCAACTCCATGGGTAAGAAAGAGAGAGGGTCTTTTTTCAAGATGGCGGAGTAGGAGGACATGTGCTTACTCCCTCTTTCAAGAGCACCGGAATTACAACTAACTGCTGAACAATCATCAACAGAAAGACACTGGAACGCACGCACTAAAAAAGACACCCCACATCCAGAGACAAAGGAGAAGCTGCAATGAGACCGTAGGAGGAGCGCAACCACATTAAAATCAAATCCCATAAATGCTGGGTGGGTGACTCATAAGCTGGAGGACAGTTATACTGCAGAAGCCCACCGAACTAAAGTGAGGGTTCTGAGCCCCACATCAGGCTTCCCAACCTGGGGGTCCAGCAACAGGAGGAGGAATCCCCAGAGAATCAGACTTTGAAAGCCAAAGCCAGTGGGATTTGATTGCAGGACCTCCACAGAACTGGGGGTAACAGACACTCCACTCTTGGAGGGCACACAAAAAAGCGTGCTCACCAGGACCCAGGGGGAAGGACCACTGACCTCATAGAAGACTGAACCGGACCTACCTGCTGGTGTTGGAGGGTTGCCTGCAGAGGTGGGGGGCAGCTGTGGCTCACCAAGGAGACAGGGACACTGGTGGCAGGGGTTCTGGGAAGTGCTCATTGGCATGAGCCCTCCCAGAGTCTACCATTAGTTCCACCAAAGAGCCTGTAAACTCCAGTGCTGGGTAGCCTCAAGCCAAACAACTAACAAAGTGGGAATACACCCCCACCCATTGGCAGACAAGCAGATTAAAGTGTCACTGAGCTCAACCCACAAAATTGGATTAAAGTTTTACTGAGCTCCACCGACCCAGCGCAACCCACCATCAGTCCCTCCCATCTGGAAGCACCCAGGAGCCTCCTAGATATCTTCCTCCACAAGAGTGCAGACAGCAGAATCAAGCAGTATCAGCAGTATTTTGTCTTGTGGAACTGAAAACCACAGCCACAGAAAGAGAAAATGAAAAGGCAAAAGACTTTGTACCAGAGGAAGGGACAAGATAAAACCCCCAAAAAACAACTAAATGAAAAGGAGATAGGCACCCTTCCAGAAAAAGGATTCAGAATAATGATGGTGAAGATGATCCAGGACTTTGAAAAAAGACTGAATGCAAAGATCAAAAAGTTGCAAGAAAAGTTTACCAAAGACCTAAAAGAATTAAAGAACAAACAGATATATGCAACACAATAACTGAAATGAAAAATACACTAGAAGGAACCAACAGCAGATTAACTGAGGCAGAAGGGCGAATAAGTGAGCTGGAAGACAGAATGGTGATAATCACTGATGCAGAAAAGAATAAAGAAAAAAGAATGAAAAGAACTGAAGACAGCCTAAGAGACCTCTGGGACAATGTTAAATGCACCAACATTTGCATTATAGGGGTCCCAGAAGGAGAAGAGAGAGAGAAAGGACCTGAGAAAATATTGGAAGAGATTATAGTTGAAAACTTCCCTAACATGGGAAAGGAAATAGCTACCCAAGTCCAGGAAGCATAGAGAGTCCCAGGCAGGATGAACCCAAGGAGAAACACACCAAGACATATAGTAGTCAAACTGACACAAATTAAAGACAGAGAAAAGCTATTAAAAGCAACAAGGGGAAAAATGACAAATAACATACAAGGGAACTCCCATAAGGTTAACAGCTGGTTTCTTAGCAGAAACTATGCAAGCCAGAAGGGAGTGGCATGATATATGTAAAGTGATGAAAGGGAAGAACCTACAACCAAGAATACTCTACCTAGCAAGGATCTCATTCAGATTTGATGGAGAAATCAAAAGCTTTACAGACAAGCAACAGCTAAGAGAATTAAGCACCACCAAACCAGCCTTACAACAAATGCTAAAGGAACTTCTCTAAGTGGGAAACATAAGAAAAGGACCTACAAAAACAAAAATGAAACAATTAAGAAAATGGTAATAGGATGATACATATCAATAATGACCTTGAATGTAAATGGACTAAATGCACCAACCAAAAGACACAGACTGGCTGAATGGATACAAAAACAAGACCCATGTACACGCTGTCTACAAGAGACCCAGTTCAGACCTAGGGACACACACAGACTGAAAGTGAGGGGATGGAAAAAATGCCATGCAAATGGAAATCAAAAGAAAGCTGGAGTAATGATACTCATATCAGATAAAACAGACTTTAAAATAAAAAATGTTAAAAGAGACAAGAAAGGACACTACACAAAGATCAAGGGATCAACCCAAGAAGAGGAGATAACAATTATAAATATATATGCACCTAATATAGGAGCACCTCAATATGTAAGGCAACTGCTAACAACTATGAAAGAGGAAATTGACAGTTAACACAATAATAGTGGGGGATTTTAACACCCACTTACACCAATGGGCAGATCATCCACACAGAAAATTAATAAGGAAACACAAGCTTTAAATGACACAATAAATCAGCTTGATTTAATAGATATCTCTAGGACATTACATCCAAAAACAGCAGATTACACGTTCTTCTCAAGTGCACATGGAAAATTCTCCAGGATAGATCACATTTTGGGTCATAAGTCAAGCGTTGGTAAATTCAAGAAAATTGAAATCATATCAAGCTTCTTTTCCGACCACAATGCTATGAGATTAGAAATCAATTACAGGAAAAAAAAATTGTAAAAAACACAAACATGGAGGCTAAACAATATGCTGCTAAATAACCAAGAGATCACTGAAGAAATCAAAGAGGAAATCAAAAAATACCTAGAGAAAAATGACAATGAAAACACAACGATGCAAAACCTATGGGATGCAGCAAAGGCAGTTCTAAGAGGGAAGTTTATAGCAATACAATCCTATCTCAAGAAACAAGACTGGATCTGGAGTCTGTCATACAGAGTGAAGTGAGTCAGAAAGAGAAAAACAAATACCGTATATTAACACATGTATGCGGACTATAGAAAAATGGTACAAATCAACCAGTTTGCAAGGCAGAAAGAGAGACACAGATGTAGAGAACAAACATATGGACACCAAGCGGGGAAAGCAGGGAGGATTGGGGGGGAAAGCAGGGAGGATTGGGGGGGAATGAATTGGGAGATTGGGATACCAAATTGTATGCTCTAAATATACACAGTTTATTGTATCTTAACTGTATCTCAATAAAAGTTCTTCAAAAAAAAAAAAAAAGAAAAGAAACAAGAAAAATCCCAAGTAAACAACCTAAGCTTACACCTAAAGAAAGCAGAGAAAGAAGAGCAAACAAAACCCAAAGCTAGTAGACAGAGAGAAATCATAAAGATCAGAGCAGAAATAAATGAAATAGAAACAAAACAATAGCAAAAATCAATAAAGCTAAAAGCTGGTTCTTTGAGAAGATAAATAAAATTGATCAATCCTTAGCAAGACTCATCAAGAAAAAGAGGGAGAGGACTCAAATCAATAAAATTAGAAATGAAACAGGAGAAGTTACAACGGACACTGCAGAAATAAAAAGCAACATAAGAGACTACCACAAGCAACTATACGCCAATAAAATGGACAACCTGGATGAAATGGACAGATTTTTAGAAAGGTATAACCTTCCAAGACTGAATCAGGAAGACATAGAAAATATGAACAGACCAATCACAAGGAATGAAATTGAAACTGTGATTAAAAATCTCCCAACAAACAAAAGTCCAGGACCAGATGGATTTACAAGTGAATTTTATCACACATTTAGAAAAGATCTAACACCCATCCTTCTCAAGCTCTTCCAAAAAATTGCAGAGGAAGGAACACTCCCAAACTCATTTTATGAGGCCATCATCACCCAGATACCAAAGCCAGACAAAGATACTACAAAAAAAGAAAATTACAGACCATATCATTGATGAATTTAGATGCAAAAATCCTCAACAAAATACTAGCCAACAAAATCCAACAACACATTAAAAGGATCATACACCATGATCAAGTGGGGTTTATCCCTGGAATGCAAGGATTCTTTAATATATGCAAATCAATCAATGTGATACACCATATTAACAAATTGAAGGATAAAAACCACATGATCATCTCAATAGATGCAGAGAAAGCTTTTGGCAAAATTCAACACCCATTTATGATAAAAACTCTTCAGAAGGTGGGCACAGAGGGAACCTACCTCAGTATAATAAAGGCCATATACGACAAACCCACAGCAAACATCATTCTCAATGGTAAAAAACTGCAAGCATTCCCTCTAAGATCAGGAACAAGACAAGGATGTCCACTCTCGCCACTACTACTCAACATAATTTTGGAAGTCCTTGCCACAGCAATCACAGAAGAAAAAGAAATAAAAGGAATCCAAATTGGAAAAGAAGAGGTAAAACTGTCACTGTTCTCAGATGATGTGATACTATACATAGAGAATCCTAAAGATGCCACCAGAAAACTACTTGAGCTAATCAATGAATTTGGTAAAGTTGCAGGATACAAAATTAACACACAGAAATCTCTTGCATTTCTATACACCAACAATGAAAGATCAGAAAGAGAAATTAAGGAACCAATCCCATTCACCATTGCAACACAAAGAATAAAATACCTAGGAATAAACCTAACCAAGGAGGTAAAAGACTTGTATTCAGAAAACTATAAGACACTAATGAAAGAAATCAAAGATGATACAAACAGATGGAGGGATATATCATGTTCTTGGATTGGAAGAATCAACATTGTGAAAATGACTATACTACCCAAAGCAATTTACAGATTCAATGCAATCCTGATCAAATTACCAATGGCACTTTTCACAGAACTAGAACAAGAAAGTTTATGATTTGTATGGAAACGCAAAAGACCCTGAATAGCCAAAGCAATCTTGAGAAGGAAAGACGGAGTTGGTGGAATCAGGCTTCCTGACTTCAGGCTATACTACAAGGCTACAGTGATCAAGACAGTATGGTACTGGCACAAAAACAGAAATATAGATGCATGGAACAGGACAGAAAGCCCAGAGATAAACTATGGTCAACTAATCTATGACAAAGGAGGCAAGCATATACAATGGAGAAAAGGCAGCCTTTTTAATAAGTGGTGCTGGGAAAACTGGACAGCTACATGGAAAAGAATGAAATTAGAACACTCCTTAACACCATACACAAAAATAAACTCAAAATGGATTAAAGACCTAAATGTAAGGCCAGACATTATAAAACTCCTAGAGGAAAACATAGGGAGAACACTCTTTGACACAAATAACAGCAAGATCTTTTTTTGATCCACCCCCTAGAATAATGGAAATAAAAACAAAAATAAATAAGTGGGACCTAATGAAACGTCAAAGCTTCTGCACAGCAAAGGAAACTATAAGCAAGACGAAAAGACAACCCTCAGAATGGGAGAAAATATTTGCAAATGAATCAACAGACAAAGGATTAATCTCCAAAATATATAAACAGTTTATCCAGCTCCATATCAAAAGAAAGGGAGAGACTTCTGTCACTGTTAGAATTCCTTAGGTCCTCACTGGCATCATAAAAGAAGGAACTTTTCTGCTGGCTTCTGGGGGCATCTCTAGGGGACCTAGAAGCTGGGGGTCCAAATTGGGACTTCAGGCTATTCAGGTGTTTCTCCAATTGAAGCATTAGGCTCACTCCCCAGCTAGCTGGACTCAGAAATCTCAGTTGCAGGTTGCAGCTGAACATGCCTCCTCAAGGCCAGTCCCTGTTCTCTAAATTGTGAACTATTCACTGTTTTTCCTTCAAGACCCAAATCACAGGAACGAGAGGCAAGGCGGATTCTGCAAAGCATCTGCTTCCCACCAGCAGGCTGACAGAAGCCTCAGTGTCTCTGCTGATGCCTCCCACACCTCCATCCCCATCACACACGAAGGCCTGGAAACAACTCCCAGCTCAGGGGTGCTGCACCTACAGCAGCACGCGGGACATTTCCATTCAGCCATTACGCCCTCATTTTCAGATCTGACATTACTGAACACAACTAAAAGTGAAATTGTTATTTCCCCAACTGATTTTCCTCCCAAGTCCTTATTTCTCTCTGAGCTACCACAATTCCTTCGGTCTGCATCCTGCCTCCCATCCTTCTACTGGTCCTGTTGACTCTTCCTCCATAATACCCATCACATTCTTCCTTCCTTTTCTACATGCCATCTTTCTAGATCTGCTCTTTGTTCTGCCTTTTCTGTGCTTTCCTTCCTCCACTCTATTCATATCATGTTTCTCTAGTGCAGAAATCATACTAAAGTCCCATTTTCCTGGTCGTAAACCTCAGACATGCCCCACATTGAGAAAATAAAATCCAAGACTCATAGACCGGCGTGGGAGAAACGCTAGTCTGTGCCCGACTTTGCTTTCCATCAAGTCCCCTCTATCCACACTCTAGTTTACCCAAGCTCTCGGACAAGCTGGCTTATTCCCCATCCCTGATCACACCTCCATCATCCCTTTCACCCCACTCCTGTGTTCATCCCTGACATCCTTTCTCCCTTTCACTTGCTTTGTCCCAAACAGCCTTCATGGTCCAGTTCAAACCCTGCTCCTTAATTCCTAAATCCCCTGGCTGTACCACCTATGAGACCTTGGTAATGTAACCCTTTACATTTTATTTTTTCAGGTGTCCAGGCTTAACTAAGTTGTTACTCAAAACCAAAATAAGTTCCAAGAAAATCAGAACTCCTCTTCTTGATATCTCCCATGGCATTAGCAGAGCAAACCGACCAGAGCTGGTTCCATTTGCTGACTCACTGATATGCTACAACTTACAAATAGCGTTGAGATGACTTCCTAAGGACTGATTTTAGAACACAGAATAAACTGGTGGTGCAGGGGATGGGACTCCATGCTCCCACTGTAGGGGGCCCGGGTTCAGTTCCTGGTTGGGAAACTAAACCCACATGCCACAACTAAGAGTTCACATGCCACAACTAAGGAGCCTGCCTGCTGCAACTAAGACCCAATACAACCAAGTAAAAATTAAAAAAAAAAAAAAGGATCCCAGAGCGACAAAGGTGAGACCATCTATACCAGATCCCTGATGGGGACCCCATATGTCATCCAATACCACTCAGATCTGAGGCTTTTCAAGCTCTCCGGCTGCCGCTGGGCTCCACGCAATGTCTATAAAAGTCAGCTCCTCTTATAACCCCCATCATGATAGAAGACTATAAATGCAAATGAGTTGAGGATGGTGGTCAGTGGCTACTAAAAGGATAAACAGGGTGCTCATGCATCCATGCTCTATTTATCTCACACTGAGTCAAACAGAAATCCTGTACAATCAAGGTTCCTAGATAGTGCTCTAAGTTCCAGAAAGGTAGCAGGTAAAAGATGGATAAACCAAAGTACATTATAATCACCACACACAGAACATCCGGATCTACACTGTGGGGATGCTAAACATCCCAGATCCCCCTGCCAGATGCCACGGTCTAGGGATTCCCCTCCTTGTCCTGGCTCCTGAGCGAGCCTGCTGAGTCCTCTTTATTAAACACAAGGCTTTGTTCTCCTTCTGCCTGTGCGGAGAGAGTAGCATGGGATTATCCTCGCCCTATTATTGTTATCGCACTTCAGGCAAGCTGTTTCCTTGTTTGTTTCCCATACACGGCTGAGAGCTCCCTGAGGGGAGGGATGGAATCCCATTTATTTTCATCTTCTCCTGACCACACTGGCTCTCAGAAGCAAAATGACTGTTGAATGAATTAGAACACATGAAGCCCCATCACCGGGGTAAATAACAGGAGCAGCAGCGCAGGCCGCAGGTGCAGAGCACAGATCCCCAAGCAGGGCCTCCGACAGGAGAATTTTAATGGCTGCCAGGAAGAAAAGAGGAGTCAGAGCCAGCACTTTGCAGTGGGCTGGAACTGCATGTCATTCTGTGGCTTTTACCTGGAGCCTTGTGCAGGTTTACCTATTGCCTGTAACATATCAGGAAGCCACTACATACATGAAAGTTGAAGAGGCAAAGATTCCATGAGATGCGGCTAAAATGTGCCATCAACCAGACAGCAAGGGATTCTCTCCTCCATGCAAATACGGACACATGGGCACCCACGCTCAAAGGCATCCACAATCTGGAAGGTTAAAATAGCCTTTGAAGAGGGATTAAGTCCCCTGGGCTGTGGCTAATAGGCTGGTCATCTTCCAACTCTTTAAGTATCTTTACCCTTTAAGGATGCCCTTGGTGTTGCACCTCTCTCACATCTGTCCCTGATCTCTCTGGCGATGGTGGTCTGTCTCTTTTATGAACTATCTTTATGAGCAGTCTGTGCTGTTCACTGGCTCTAGTTATTAGGAGAAGGCAGAGTACTAGAGTGAAAGGAACACTGGAATCAGAAAAGCTGGTTCAAGTCACATAACTCCCTCAGCCCTCGGTCCTTCTTCAATGAAACGGAGGTAAAGGGGCCCGTGCACATGGCTCTCACAGGGTCACTTGAGGGTCACAATAAAAGTGAGAGAATATACAGTTTACCATCATATTTGGTTCCTGTGGCTGTTATAACATTACCACAGACTTGGTAGTTTTAAACAACGAAAATGTATTCTCTCATAGTTCTGGAGGCCGAAAGTCCAAAATCAGTATCGATAGGCCCAAATCCAGGTATTAGCAGGCCACCCTCCCTTGGGAGGTACCAGGGGAGAATCTGTTCCTTGCCTCTTCCAGCTTCTCTCTGAGTCAAATCTCCCCTGCCTCTCTCTCAGGATACTTGCGATCGGATATATGACCCACAGGACAATCCAACGTAACTCTTCATCTCAAAATCCTTAATGAATCACAACTGCAAAGGCTCTTTTTCCAAATAAGAGAACATTTACTGGTTCCAGGGATTAGGATCTGATACCTTTGGGGCCACCATTCAGGCCACTACACCCATCAACTACATTGTGTTAAAGTATAATTCTTGCCCCACATTCTTTTCATTCTCATCATCACAGCTAGAACAGAAATCCTTTGAGAATAAGAGCAACGCATACCTTACAAGCCCCTTGAAGGCTTTTAAGGTGTTATTTGTTTATATAGAACACAAAACCCTTACTCTACTTTTTAGTTCCCAGCATTAGATACCACGCGAAAATTCTAACACAGTGTCAAGTGTTTCATTTTTTATTACTAAAATAGCCAGACCTTCTGTTCAGAAAAGCTGGGGAAAGAGGAACTGCATGGTAGATGTTTCCAGGGCCACTGCCAAGTGCCTCGCGTTGAGTGTCATTTGTGATGCACAGTTAGTGAAAATTGTTCCAAATTATCACCAGAACCCAAAGGCAGGAGAACTACTAGAAGTAAAATTACCATAAACACCAGACAAATGAGTGTGAACTCCATGCAGCCTGATTCTTCTTAGTGTCAAGAAAAGCAGCAGCTATTTGTCTGCTTGGTGAAGGCTTAAGATGGGGGTAAATCCATTCACTCATTTTTTTCAGCAAGTATTTGTTGAGGACACACTACATTCCAACACTAGGGACCTGAGGTGAGCCAAACAGGCAAACCCTTGTCAATTTAAAAGTTTCGTGCTAGTTGAGTAAAATAAACAACAAACATACAAATGTAATATATTGAGTGGGGACAGGCACCAAAGGAAACACCATGAAGCAGGTTTGGGGGTGGGAAAGGCCTCTCTGTTGCAGTGACATTTAGTTTAGACTAAATTAAGTGAAGGCGAGATCAGATGACTGGGGGTCAGGAGGGAGAGTGTTCCTCTAGCTGTTCCCATCAGCTAGAATAGCTTGTTGTGCCAAAAAATGCAGTGCTCAAAGACCAACAGGATCATGTCAAAAGGACCCAGGAGTCAGCTTGAAAGGCTTCCCACTGATTGATTTGGGGACAACCTGAGCAACAAAAGGAGGAATAGTGGTCACGGATTATTACCCACCAAATATACGTTATCTATTTCATTCTTTTAAAAAATGCATGAATCAATAATAACATTCCCAAAAATGGGGGAACAGAAAGGAGGAAAATGTCTTCTGTAACAGAAAAACACCAGCTAATAACAGAATTAGACAATTGCCATTTGACCAACAGCAATATAATAACTGATTCAAGCAAGGTCACTGATGAGTGCAAAAACCGTTGGGTAAAATTTTGTTGAGGAAAGGACATTCATGTGAACTTGCAATGCCGCTCCAGAGATTACTTAATAAAGTAAAATGGGTAAAACCACAAGGGGAAAGTCTGGCAGGCACCAGATTTGGGGCTTCGCAATGTGATGCGAAGACATCAGTATGTTTAACCTGAATCTAGTGATGAAGAAACCATCAGATAAATTGAGATTGTGGGACAGTCAACAAAATAGTTGTCCTATATTCTTGAAAAATGTCAATGTTATGAAAAGATTAAAAAAAAAAAAAAAAAAACCTAAAACTGTTCTGAATAAAAGGAGACTAAAGAGGGAATACGGGAATATGTGTATAAAAACAGATGATTGAACTTGGTGTACCCCCAAAAAAATAAATTAAAAAAAAAAAAAGGAGACTAAAGAGAGATGACAACTAAATGGAATATATAATCTTTAACTGGATTTTGGATTAAAAAATACAACTCTCAAGAACTTTGGGGGGGATAATTGGAGAAACTTGATATGGACTGCTTATCAGATAATACTGTAATCATGTTCAGCTTGGGAGTATAATAATAATATAATGATGTTATGATTATGAAGGAGAATGTGCTTGTTCTCAGGAGATAAATGTTGGAGTATTTAGGGGTGAAATGTCTGAATGTCTGCAAATTACTCTCAAACGGTTCATCAAAAAAAAAAAAAAAAAAAACCAAAACATTTCCTCTAATGTTTAAATGGGCTAAAAGGGAGGGTGGCAGGAAGAAAAAGCCAATGTGACAAGTGTTAATCGATGCATCAAGGTGAACATGGGTGTTGACTGTACTATTCTCCCAAAGTTTTTTGTAGGTTTCCAATCTTTTTAAATGGCAAAAGGGTAGGGTGAGACTACTCTAGGAACAGGAGACACAAGGCCATGACACAAACGTGCTTGGAGTGGTCGAGAAAAAGCAGAGTCCAATGCGGCCAGAAGGAAATGAGTGAGAGGCAGCAGGCAGCGGGACATGGAAGATGGGAGGGTAGCCAGTGGAAGGCTCTGAGCAGAGGAGTGACTGGTACGACAAAGACCAGTCTGAGAGCGGGATGGAGAGTGAGTGTAGGAGGACAGGAGTTGAACTGAAGCGGAGGGTTGGCGGGGGGCGGAGATAGCTAGGAGGCTGCTACAGAAATCCAAGGATATGCCTTTTTGACTCAGAACTTAACCTTGAGCTAGGTTGATGTTTTACATTAAGAGGAAAAGAAAAACAATTCCAATGCCATTGCATTGCAGGAAAATAAAGTTCTCTCACTTTGGAGTATCCCCATACTGTTTTATTAACTGGACCCCAGTAACAGTTCACTTGAGCATATCGTCATGGAAAAAGTAGTAGAATAGCATAAGAATCCATGAAATTTAGCTCATCTCCTGTTCACCTGGGATCTTGAGTACAGCTGTCCCATTTTCATAATATCTCATCACCGTCACGTTCCATTAGCATATTGCAACATCCTTAATACAAAGGTCGGGTTCCGCAGTTCATTTTAAATGCTGGGTTTCCAAGAACAATACGAAGCTAATAATAATAAAACAGAATGCTCAGGTTGGAACGTTTCACAAACGTTATCTAATTAATTCTTATAACACCTCCAAGAGGTATTATTATCCCCATGTTACTGCCGGAGAAACCTGAGACATTTTTTTTTTAATTCTGTGTTTGTATCACTCCTCTTACTGAGACACCACTGAGCTTCGCATTGTCATCACCATCTTTTGCTTTCAAAGAATATCACAAGTTAATTCTCTTATCAACAGGGTAGGTATTAATGGCTGTCGCCACATGTTAAGTGTAAGAAATAAATTTTAAAAAATGATGTGAAACGTTTTATTCCTAGTCTCAAAGCAATGCAGTAACAAAAAGGAACAGAGGGCAGAACCCCCTCCGCCCCCCCCACACATACAGAGCAAAGTACTTTTTTCATCTGCCCCAAGATGATCTAGTAACTGAGAGATCACTGCTATAATTTCAATGTATTCGAAAGCCAAAATTCAAAATTTGGTTAAATAAAGAAGTCACAATATTTGGTTCAGGAAAATTATGTAATAATGAATACTTCTGAGTGATGAAGGCCAAATGCATCTCACATGGTGGGTGGTGCAAAGGACGTTTCCAGGCTCCTTGTACGTGGAGTGGGACCCCTTCTTCAGGCCTGGAGAGGCACGTATTCTAATAGGGCTCAGAGGGTCTGAGACCATCACAGCAATGGTGAGACACTGTCTCCCCCAGGCAGAAGCAGGCCAGCCCTGGCTCAGGGAACTGGGCAGAGACTGCTCAGGCTAGAGCAGCAGTAGATACCAGTGCCTTGGGGGCCCATGGCCTGATTTCCAAATGAAATCAATTTAACCTTCATTGCATCACTTAAGCTCTGTCTAAAATAAAACTTTTAAAAAAAGACAAATATAGGGCACCACAGTTCAAAACCTGGTCCCCAGCCCCATAACTGTACTCTCAACGGAGGACGGAAAAATTGACTTGTATGGTGAACCAAGCAGATGAGCTCCAGTCAGAGTAACCAAATCCCCTTCCCTGTAAATAGCATTTTCTACCCGGAATGCAAATTTAAAACAACGGCAAACTGAAGCACGTTCAAGCAAATTGTAGACAGTGCAACCTTATGCTATAGAATAAGAGTGAGGGCTCTTCCCCCAGAGGCCTGAGTTTGAACCAGATCAAGCCTCTTTCTAGACATTGGTAAGTGGGTACATTTTATTGTCCAAACTTGGAGGGGCTGAAAGTGAAAGGGGACACATTTAATAATCACACTGGGATAGAAGCCATGAATGGAACCAAACCCGGGCAAACAGAGACGTGTGGTCACTACAGATAAGTCTGTTTCTCTGGGCCTCAGTTCCCACATCTGTCAAATGGCCTTCCTGGCCTCACAGGCCCAGTGTGAGCACAAGAGTTAACGTGGGAAGCACTAAGAACAGCACTGGGCAGGTAGCAGACACCAGCCCCTGAAAGGCTCTCAGGGTCTGGCCACCGAGGTACCTACACCTGCGGGAGTGAAGGCTCTGAAAGGACTAACATGTTCCAGGGACCCAGGGGGACGTGAAAGCTCTGTTTGCCCTCTGACCTCACAACACCACATTCCCTAGGCTCGGTAACTTTATCACAGGTAAGTTTATATTATCAGTTCAGAAAATAATAAATTGTAGGAAAAAAAAATCAGAGTAAAGTACCTAAATGTCTTCTACAATGAGCTCATTATATTCACCTTCTCCATTACTGCACATGAGTCTACTCCCTGCCCCCTCACTCATCTCCCACTTGGAGTACCACAGATGCATCATCTCATTCTCCCTTCTTTGGATTCCTACAAGAAACAGAAGCCTCCATCTGGTAGCACCTGCAGAAACCACAGTAGCCGAGAGAAACACTAACTGGCCTGTCCCTCCCTCCCCAGCCACCCCTCCAGTGACACCTGAGACCCCAATCGTCCCACCCGTGCCCAGCCCACACCCACACGACCAGCGAAGCGTTCACAATCGTGCTCATCTCTGCTTCGCAGAGCCAGTTCGTGGAGTGAGTGCCTACACTAAACAGACCTGGTCCTACACAACAATTCAGAAATAAAACTCAGGGATGAATAAGGCACTTCATTGGTCCTACACAACAATTCAGAAATAAAACTCAGGGATGCATAAGGCAGTTCACCAAACCATCACATTCACAAAAGTACCAGAACTGGTGTCTGCAGAGTATGAAAAAATTGCCATCTGGTACCAGCTTCTTCAGATTTTTTTCAATATTCTTCACAAAGTGAAGGCGGGGAAAACAGAGAGAATGAAAGAGATAAGTGGTCCTGCTCATCCTACAGAAGTCAATGAAACTAAAAGGGTTTAGCAGTCAGCTGACTTTCCCACACTTACAGGTGTCCCTGTGAAAAGGAGACACAAATAAGTTCATTTGTATCCTTTTTCAGATTCCACAAATAAGCAACACGATATTTGTCTTTCTCTGTCTGGCTTTCTTCGCTTAGCATGATAATCTCTAGGTCCAGCCATGTTGCTGCAAATGGCATTATTTCCTTAATGTTTATGGCTGAGTATTATTCCCTTGTGTATATATACCACATCTTCTTTATGCGTTCATCTGTGAATGGACACTTAGGTTGCTTTCATGTCTTGGCTATTGTAAATAGTGCTGCTATGAACATTGGGGTGCTTGTATCTTTTTGAATTATGTTTTTCTGCAGATATATGCTCAGGAGTGGGGTTGCTGGATCATATGGTAGCTCTGTTTTTAGTTTTTTAAGGAACCTCCATACTGTTCTCCATAGTGGCTGTACCAATTTACATTCCCGCCAGCAGTGAAGGAGGGGTCCCTTTTCTTCACAGACATAGAAAACAAAGTTATGGTTACCAAAGGGGAGTCAGGGGGAGGGATAAATTAGGAGTTTGGGATTAAAGTATTCACACTACTATATATAAAATTGATAATCAACAAGGACCTACTGTATAGCACAGGGAACTATACTCAATATCTTGTATCAACCTATAATGGAAAAGAATCTGAAAAAGAATATATACATGTATAGGTACATATCTGAGCCACTTTGCTGTACACTGGAAACTAACACAACATTGTAAACCAACTATATTTCAATAAAACATTTTAAAAAAAGAAGGCATTAAAAAAGGAGACCCAAAAGCATGTTGCCATGTATTTGGTAAATGCTCACATGGCTGCCCCTCACCATGGCAACGAGTGAGGGGGATTCAGGCAGCCGTGGACACACGGGAACCTTTCTAGCAGCAGCAGGACAAATGGACAAGCTCTTGGCAAAACTGGATCAGGTGACCATTGTCTCCGATGCCCTCCTCTGCTAAAGTATCATCTACCTGTCCTTCCCACTGCCTTTAGGACCATCACAGGTTCCACTGTTGCTGATCGAAATTTATCCCAGTAAATACCTATAGGTTATTATTCTTATTCTTGGGCAAGGTAGGTGAAGACAATGAAGGTCCATGAAGTTCATGACTTGCCCAAGGTCTCAAAGCTTGTATTTGGTGGGGGCAGTGACCAAGATTCAGGCATCACGCTGCTAGTCTATTGGGGTCCCAAACTCAACTCCTTCAGGGCCTGTCAGGTAACGGGAATGAAGGTAGCCAGCCAGGCAGGGTCGGCAGTGCACTGGAGAACGGGAACACCACGGGAAAAGGGCAGGAGTGTCCCAGCTCTAGGAAAGACTAGAATCATACCATGAGGAAATACAGACTCCCCCTAGGGCTTCCATTTTTACAAAGCAGCCCCCAAAGTCCCCAATTAGAACTCTCTTGCTGCTTCAAAGCACCTTCAATGACAATAGTTAATTGATTTTATGAAGTATGTGCTATATACCAAGTGCTATTATAGGTACCAGGGAGATGGAAGTAGCAAAACTGACAGGCCTCCACTCCGTGGGGCTTATACTCAACTCCCTCTCATTAAAGCGACTTAGCCTCTTAGCATTTCATCTGCCGTGACTTCTAGATCATTTTCTCTGCCCCCCAGCATAGTGAGGGACACTTGCTAATACACTCTGAGCCTTACCTTCCTGTAATAATTCCTTTCGACTTTCTCCTTGAACCTTACTTTATTTATAATTAATTCCTGGTCAGTTTTTACATTTTGAAGCTTAAAATTTAATATTTACAGAAGCATCAAAATGCATGGCCTACCTCTCAAGCATCAAAATGCATGCCCTACCTCTTTGTCAGCACCAATCACAAAGCAGACATCCTACAGGAGAGCGTGCCACGTTGTGAGCACAGGTAAAAACCCCAGACCAGGCTGGAGTCCCAGGGAATCGCATTCATTCCATCCATATACATTTATGCAGCTTCTACTATGTGGGTCAGGCACTATTCTAGGCTTTGTGGATACAACCATGAAAAAAATAAAAAAAAAGAAATCCTCATCCTAGTGACGTTTACGGCACAATGGCAACAGTCTTCTCTGAAACTAGCACTGAATCCCACCAGCCACGTGGCATGTGTGATTTCAGTCCCAGCTGTAAACAGGGAGAGGGAGAGGTGGGAGAGGAAAGCAGAAGAAATGCAATAGCCACTCCATGGCCTAGCTGTGTGTCCCCCATGTCAAGACTCCAGGAAGCAAATGGGGAGGTGAACGAAAGGACGGAATAAGTAAAACAGGAGTGCAGGAAGTGCGGCAGACACTCCAATGGTTGTCCCCACTCAGAAGTTGGGACATGCAATGAAAATGCAAAAGGACACTGCTCTCTCAACAGCAATGTGGCCCCTGAGGAAGGGTAGCCAGCCTCCAGCTACTTCCTGGTCACCATTGAGGGTGAAACCTGCCAGCTGCTAAGAAAGCTCCTGAGAGTGTAAAACGAGGGAGCTTCCTTTGCAATTTGCTATCTAATAATCACAGTCCAGATTATGAGCTGGCCTGGGTCACATCCACATTATTCATGAGGCACTGATGTCATGGTTGCATGAACAGCCACTAAATTGAAGTAAATTTATTAAGTATTAGGCATTATGGAAATTCTGACTGACCATGGTTGCTGCAAAAGGGGGAAAGGGAAGGCATATATAAATTCCACTCAAGGTTTTTAAGATGTTTTCTATCACATTGGTATGGATAAATGGATATTGGGCCATTTTTTTTTTTAAGCTTGTGGACAAATTGTGTGTTTTGACTTTCTCTCTTCAGCCCTGCTGAGAGACAAGAATGTCAGAATTTCAGGATGAAAGGCCTTTGAGAATCATGTGGTTGAATTCTCCGTCCTACATCTTTCCAGGTAAGTGGGAACTTGGTCTTCCAGGAAATTTCCAGTGGTATGAAACTGATGGTCTGATGAGGCCGCCCATTCTACACCCTGAAAGCTTTCTTAGAAAATTCTTCCCCTCATACAGAGCCAAAATGTGCCCTGCTGTAGCCTCCCTGCAGCGGTGCAAGGTTACATTCCCGAGTCATACTCAACTAAACTTACATTTCATTTAGCAGCTGAGCTGCCCTGGAAAGCTGCAGATCTCTCATTTCAGGGCAACTCTCAGGAAGCTCCTGGAGACGAGGGTAACTCCCATCCCGGCACAGCCTGCCTCCAGGGCTTCACCATGAAAGGAACAGAATCCGCCACTGCCGCATATAGAAACTGTGTGTCAGCACCTCTAAAGGGCACAGACACTGTTAACGCTTACCACGGTCACTCTTCCCCAGACCTTCAACTTGCACTCATAAAAAGGAACAAAGAAGAAATCTGATCCATCACAACCAATGGAAGAAAAAAAAAAATTCTTTTCAGGGATGCAATAAATACTTTTCTGTGGTAATAGTATGAACCTATTTGGAATCTCTACAATTCACATTAGACCACCATCTGGGGCACACTGTTAGAGATGCCCAACTCCAAGCTGCCAACCAGCTTTCTCTACTTAGAGATGTCCCAGTGTGTTCAAGACCAAACTCATTATTGCTGTAATTTTCCTCCCTCTCCAACTCTGTTCTCCTGGGTTCTGCTCAATTAATGTTAGAAATCTCAGTGTCAATCATTCATTCAGAACTGTCTACTGAATACATACTGTGGGCACCTTTCTTTCAGCTTCTGTAACAAAGATTATCATCTATTTACCAAACTCATTTCCTCCGTTTCCTAGACACAGGGAACACAGGCTGTATTTTCCAGCCTTCCTTGTCCTTAGGTGTAGTAGAATACTAAATTCTAGGCAATGGAATGGGAGTGAAAGTAATGCATGCCACGCTCAGGTCTGGCAGTGCACCACCTCCCATGCTCCTTCCCTTTTGTACCAGCTGCAATGATGCCCAGGGCAACCTTAAAGGACATGTGTTGAAGACCCCCTAGATCTCTAAATGACTGTGTGGAGTGGCTCTTCTCTACACTCTTGTTTTGTGAATGAGAAGTACAATTCCATTGTATCTGAGCCAACTGTTTGGTGGTTGATTTGTAAGCAGCACTGTGACCAATACATCTTCTATTTCCAATTCACTCATTCATTTATTTTTTAATAAGCATTTCACAAACACTTAACTACATTCCAGACATTGAGAAAGGCACTGGGGAAACAAAAATGACTAAAGGAGGTCACAAAGTCTACCTAAATTGGATAATTAAAACCCCAAACAAATGATCCCATGGCAGTGTGTATTTCTTAAGTTAGTCACAGTGGAAAGATCTGAGACTTCATTTTGTATCTTAGGCTAGTTAAGCCACTTAACTATTGAAATGTGTTAGCATCTTCATCTATAAACAGAAGCAATAGTCCTTCCTGCCTAATGGCAGGTGGGTTAAATTGAAAGAGATAGAAAGCATTCTGTCAACTATCAAGTTCCCTGAAAATTTTGATTCACTGCAGTTGTCCTAATCCAGGACCTGTTATTCATGAAATATCGTACCAGCAACCTCATTGGAGTTTCTGCCTAAAATCTTATCTATTCTTAAATAATAGATTGGTAAAGGTAAATTTTCTCAGTCTGAGCTTGGATTGGTCATTTCCTTATTCAAAAAAAAAAAAAAATCTTCCAATACTCTGGAATGCTTACAAAATGAAAGTCAAACCTTTAAGCTCAGTATTCAAGGCCCTACATAGCATGGTCCCAAATTAACATGTAAGTCCATATGCTTTTCTTCTACCTCACCCACCCTATCTTCTAGCCACACACACACCATTTCTACAATGTGCCACACTCTCTCACCTCCTTGCCTTTGTTTTATTCTTTGCCTGGTTTTGTCCTTCACCACCATCTCTCCCCATTGAAACCCCCCAGTTTTTCATGGTGCAGGTTCAATATCACCAATTCTGAAAACATCTCTCTCCACAGTTTCCAGCACCTCATCCTCGTCTGCACTACCACAGCATGTATCCTGAGTCTCTCTTCTCCACTATTGATGGCACCTTTATTTCTAACAGCCTATTGTCTTTAGGAAGGAAAAAGAAGAGGATGTGTGAGCATTTAATAAAGGCACGTCACACTGAAGAAAAAAGTTCAGAAGACAGTCCAGTTACCTGTGGTTGGATTACCAAAAACAGACAAGTTATGAGAGTGATGGAATTCTCTGGATTGTCAGAAAATTCTTCCTATGCTTTAGGATCTATTACATTCAGGGGGTGTGTTATAAAAGCTATTACATGGAACTTTCATGTTGAAAGTCACTTTTACAATAACAAATATAATCCCATTAGCAAAAGACTAGAATCAAAGTTCAGAGTCATTCATTCATTTCCCTAGTCAATTCTTCAAATTTTAGTTGTCTTATTTTAGAAAAATGTGAGAAACAAATTTGTTAAACTGTCCCACTGATATGTAAGCATAAAGCTTGCAAGTTAGTATTTTCAGAGAACTGGCCATGCATGGCAAATTTTTCACTTATTTGCATATATGAAATAAAAAGTATTCATTAATTAAAAAATAATTAAGCCACTCTTTCCATCAACTGAGAGTTTGCTTCTACTTTCTCCCTTAGGATTAAAAAAGCATGAAGGGAAGCTGGATACTCTATTTTTTCTGATTAGATACAGGAAGACCAACTTTACCCACTGACACTGAATTCATAAAAAGTCTAATAGAGCATATGTACTATACGCACAATACTAACAGCATTTTCTATTATGTACTCTTGTAACAAACTGCGCTAAAATGCAAGTAGAGTTCCATGAAGGTATCTCTCTATAGAACAGAGAAGAATGAGCTTAGCCTAAGAGTGAGAGGGTGCGGTATGTAACTGGGAATTCTAAAAAAGTTTTAAAAATGCTCATGACTGTAGACAATTCAAGTTATTTTGCCCTGTAAATAACAGGGTATAAAATAATTTGTAGCAACAGATATGATACTCTAACGTGAATTAGAAAATTTCTTAGAAACTGTCATACACGGTATCATTATAAGAGATGGATCAAAATTCATGAAATTCAGTGCGGACCATTTTCTAAGGAAAGCCACATGTAATATACACACAGGAGTCAAACCAACAGCTAATCACTGGACACTAAGTGAAACATTAGTAAGATATGCTCAATGCGACAAGCACAGTACATTTTCTCAGTGCTCCTGTTAAGTCATCAAGTAAACAACTCAACCAGTCTCCTCACTTTATGTTAACACTAAGACGACAGTTAAGGAAAAACTGCTTGTTGCATATTGTGGCCCAAAGTGTTCAAATACTCATCATGGGATCTGGGAGAAGGGAAGACAAAGCAGCCCCGGGCAGACACTGGAGCGCGCTTACCTCCAGAAGTGAAAAGCGAAGAGAGGACTACAGGGACTGCCTGGGCTGGATGGGGTTGGACTCAGGCTCCTTGGAGTGAGACTGAAAGTTAAAATAATGTCATTCCAAGTGGGAGAAATGATGGCAGTAAAAATAGCATAGCTCACTGAAGGGACTGTGTTCCCTTTAGGCCAGAATCATCACGGCATGCCTATCAGTACCACTAGGTAATCATCTAATCACGTGCCCCTTTTCAGCTCTAAAACAGAGAGCAAGCACAATGCTTCCTGCTGAAATTAACATTCTCAAAACTACTGCTGCCATTTTTATTTGTGCCTTTTCTTTGTCACAGAGCAACTTGGCAGATACACTCGGCATGTGATATTTTGCAAAAAAAAAAAAAAGTCAGTGCTGTTTTGTATATTGAGTATATTCTATTTCTGATTAAGAATCAATGGTGAATCTGTAGCAGAACTATAGGGAAGTAGTTACCAGAAAAGAAATGAAAATTCAGGTTAACTACTGTTGTTTTTAAGAAACAAAGCAATACATATTTCCATAAAGGAAGTTATATTTTTAAGCACTTTGCAGTGGAACATATCCAACAACATTTTGTCTATTCTCATGGTAAAAGTGTTCTTATGCTTATATTTGTAATAAGTAACTTCAAAATTTCTCACATATGATTATAAAGTATTTTACTCTCCAAAGAGGTTTTTTCAAGTTCATCTATCAATGAACCATGATAATTCATTCCTATTCCCACCAACCCACCCAAACCACCAAGCATATTCAGCAGCCAACTCTCAAATATTCAGCATGAGGTGTGAGCTTACAGTCTCTTTATCTTTTGTCCTTTTCGCCTCATGGCTCTTCTATTTTAGGGATGAAAGGAAACAAATTTGTCAGATATCTTACTTGCAACAATTTTGCCAGTAGATCTATCAAGGTCTGAAGTTAATAGTAGTCAATTTCCAATTATTTTCCCATGGCAAAATCAATAAGAATTAGCTAAGTGTTCTAGTACCAACTCTTAGGCTGAAGTGAGCCCTGGAAACTCCTGCTATATTACAATGAGTTTCCTAAAGAACATTCTTCTGCCTCTCCTCTGGTCCGTGACTCTACACTGTAAACACATTTCCTTACCTTAGGCAAAGAGGTCTTGAAACTGAGCTGCATATTGACTATTTCAAGCTGGTTGTGTCCTTCACTGAACAGAGAAGTGGCAACAGTGGCTAAAATCAGATTTAGGCTTCCCAAATTCTTAATGCCATTCTTGTTTCCCATTATGTGGATAAGTGAGACTTGGCTGTATTTGTTTGAAACCAAAATATATATCATAGCTCACAGTGCCCCAATTTGTTTAATAAAATGTTTCAACAGAGGTACATTTTAGATCCTCTAAAACCATTCTCTGGTTTGATGCCCGCACTTGGTAAATTAAGGAATTGGTTTCCTTATACATTCAGAGTTCATTCAAAAGCTGCTGCTCGTAAACATACTGTACTCTCACTTAGCAGCTCACTGGAAAGCCCTGCCCACTGATGTAGCCATCACTTAGTCTACGTAGTCTTATCGGTTCCTTCTGGTCCTAAAATAGGTACACAAAGGCCCTGAAGCCACTGCATGCCTCTAGGCTGAGACACAACATCACATGTGCTATGAAGTGTCTGTGAACCTAATTCTACACTAAAATTGAAAAATGGAAGAAAAAAAAAAAAAAAACACCCAATTTCCCAGAAATTGGAAAGTCATGCATAGGCTAGCTACACGTCAGAAATTTCTCAGTAAATTAATAATCCATTAATTTCTGAAATGCTTATGTATCTGCTGTCTCACAGCTAGGATTTCACTTTCTGAAATAGGAATCAGAAACTGTCTCATGTTATTGATAAATCAAATGGAAAATTCTGAATTGCCTTTACAGAGTATAAAATATGCTGGTGTAAGAGTCTGTGCTGCAGTACCTATGGAATAAACTCTCCTGAAGAAAAACAGAAATATCTTATGAGAGAACATCCAAAAGCTGTTCGCAGTTAGTCTGTTAAAAGGTCCCCAAAGTTAAATACATTAAATGTGCTCTTAATAAAGTCTCTGATAAGACTTTCCATTATAACCATTCTCTGCAGTGGTTAAGAAACTGAATTTACTCAAGTCTGCAGAAGTAGCTTTCTCCATGACTGAATGTAAAATCAGCTATGTCTACCTAAGAGTAGTTTTACATTTCAAGGTAAACAAAATGTTCAAAGTGAATTTCATGCTAACATGACAATGACATTGAAGAGTGATACTCTATTCTACTGTCTCAAGCTCCTCAGGTAAAGAATAAGCTATTTCAGATGCACAGTAACATGTACTAGGGTTGAGGCTAGACTAAGGGGGTGTGGCCAGGGATGAAAACAAGCGCAGGGAACCCCCTGTGTTGAGCTGACTTGTATGTCCTGCATCATCACTGGCAATGTTGTGAAACATGTGGCATACCTCAGTCTTTTGAATTATAGAGGGAACAGTGGATACAACTGAGTTTGTATTTTACAAAGTAACTCTGAATTATCTCCTGTTAATGTGGACGAGATACCCAAAAACGAAAGAGAGGAAAGGTGTCATGTGAAATGGTATATGCCAAGGTCAAAGAAGACAACAAGGAAACAGTACAACCAGAAATAGAGATAAAGTGAAGCTGGGGGTTAAAGCTAAGTTCCTGGACCTGGAACAGAACCATGGGCATCTGAGCTTTGCATTTCCAGAATGCTAGAGAGATGAGGGTTAAGTAGAAAAATGTGTGCATGCCACTAAAATATTCCACATAGATGAGCAGGGCTAAATGCCAGTGTGGAGATGTGGACAGAACAGTAGGCAATGGGTAAATACTCTTTGTATCTGTATTATACAAAAAGCCACATCTGGCAAGAAGGTTGTAGGAACCCTCTAACTTTTGTAAGTGAGCTCTTGTTAGTAAAAAATCAGTGTATAATTTTAGAGCAAGAATTGATTAAGAAAGTACTCAAATCACTTCAGAAACGTCATGTTTTTATTCATTTACTAACTGAGGAAACAGTTTCCCTTGTGTGACGCACCTACAGGGTTCAAGAGGAAGAGTTACTCCTCAGAACTGGGCACAGGTCTCCCCTGCAGTCTTCTCCTGGAAGGAGTCCAGGATGAGATGACTTGGATTGTACAGATTTCAACTAAAATGTAATTTTGTATCTGTACTGCAAGTTAGAAGGCATATTTACATTTTTCTACCAGATTTCTATTGTACTGTTTTTTATTTTAAGTGTGCCAGCACAGACTAACTGGTAGCTTCTGCATCTTTGACAAACAGATTTAAAAGAAAAATTTGCTGACACTTCCTGCATCACAGATGTCTAACTTCTGCGCCACAAATTAGATGTGGGCATTTTATGTGGCTACATCAAATCAGAAGGCAGTCAGATGCCTTAATGGGTTAAAAAAAAAAACAAACAGCTAAGCAAACACAGAGCTCAACTAGGTAAACATACTGCATGCGGTAGCTAGAGACTCTGCAGAGAGGATGCAAAATGTACTATAGTTCATTAATATTCTGTTGCACAGATAAAACATGGATCACATCTAATGAGTGTCACAAATAACCCTTCTCTTGCACTCTTATCCATTGTAATGTCTTCTGTTATTCAAGGCAGACAGAGGCCCTTGTTTAGAACAAGGCAGCATGGGGATAAACAAACAGTAAGAGAGAAGAAAAAAAAGACAGACACACCATGGCCTGCTGATACATTCTTTCACAATGAGCTGTTAAGATGTTTCCAGCACTGAGGTTTAGTAACTTTAAATATGCAGCAGCGCTTTTCCTCTGACTGCAATGCAAAATGCTGGGTCTGGGCTTCCACATCAGCTGAAATCAAATGCCATACATTTAAGACATGTTTCTTCCAGCTCACACTGCAGTGCTCTGAGGCTGTCAGTACAAACAAATGCTAAATAGCTATTGGTCGCAGGAAAGCGAGTGCCATGCAGAAAGCATTAAAATATTAAAGAGAGACAATACTTACTCCAAGGTCAGCCCCGGAATCTGTAGCCTTTCCCGCTGGGCTTTCATGGTTGTTATATATTACCACACTCTATTGTAACCATGACACACATTCCCTGCCAGCATCCCAGTGATGACAGAGAGCCGAAAGGAACCTCTAGAAAGGGCTGGACTAACAATCTCTCGAGGGGGAGGGGGATCCTGCAAGTTTGGGTCCTTCCACCTCCAGTCGTAATCATGAGATGTCAGCCGCTTTCCTCAGGTTAACGGCAGTGCACACCGCACTGATCTCGTTAAGGGAACGAGGCTTTCGCCTTTGCATATCAAGTAATTGGTTTCCGATTTTTTTTTTTTTTTTAAAGAAAGTCGCTCCTCTCACAGACCCAGTTTTCACCTCAGCGAAATGAAAAGTCCTTGCCACCATGCAGACTGGAAAAAACAATAACAGAGTTCAGCATCATACTTGTAAAAGAGTTTATCTCAGCAAACCTCAACTATTCCCTACCTCCCGGGGATGCTCCTGAATAGAATTTGGCCATCCTGGGGAACTTCTGCTTATTCTTTCCTTGGTGGAGTTAACAAAATCAGTCATGTTCCACAAGAAAGACACGGGGATTGGTGCCCAGTGAAAATAGATTTTTTTTCTATATATGGCAATCATTGGAAAGAGGAATAAACTAACTGCTTTAATTTGGGGGAAGTTGAACTCTGCTGTGAGGCGAAGATTTGTGTGAACAGGCAAAACCCTACAGTGGGAAAATACCAACTGGAGACACAGAGATTGGAGTTTGTATTTTTATTTTGGAAAGCTGATTTTTAAGAACGTCATAATGCTATATACGTTAAGAGCAATCAAATACAAATATGGAAGGAAAGAAAGAACATATATTCTGGAAGTCTGAAAGTTTCACCCTGTATTTATTCAACAAACAATTTTTCACAGTTTTATTCATAACTTGGGACTAAGTGTACTTTCGTTGTCGTATATGAAGAACGTGTCTGACTCATTTCCTCTAATGCATTTTAAAATGTTTTAAAATTTGGCAAGCACTGGTTTGTTGAGAAGAAATACTAGAACAAATTAGGATTTTACTTTAGCAAGATTTCTCATTTTTAAGCACTGCAAGTCTACACACACATAGCCAAGCTGCGATGAAACAACTGTGTTCAAGTGGTTACATTTAAAAGGCCATGAAGTCAAACTCCATCTTTTCACAGATGACAAAGCTGAGGGTGCCCAGTTGGTAGTGGTGCCAGAATTAGATTCGGATGTGTTTCCTCCTGTCCCAGGGACCATCATATGCAGGGATGGCGTGTGCAGTTGCTCAGGTTGTGCCCTGCACAAGGGTGCCAGACAGGCAGGGAAGTCAGGGCTGAAATTCAGCCTGCTTCCCACTTTGCCAAGCTTGCACCAATGTTCTGTGCTGCTTCCACTCTATTATTTCTCATTTTCACACAGTTACCCTCAGGGGACTTTCCTGGTGGTCCAGTGGTTAAGAATCCACCTTCCAGTGCAGGGCATGTGGGTTTGATCCCTGGTCAGGGAACTAATATCCCACATGCTGAGGGGCAACTAAGCCTGTGTGCCACAACTACTGAGCCTGTGCACACTACAGCCCATGCACCACAACTAGAGAGGCCATGCAGCACAACTAGAGAGCCTGTGTGTGGCAACTAGAGAAGCCTGTGGACCACAACGAAAGATTCCACATGCCACAATGAAGATCCCACGTGCTGCAACTAAGACCCGATGCAGCCAAATAAATAAACATTAAAAAAAAAGTCACCCTCAGCTCTGCACCATCTAGAGGGTCACCTGTTTCTAAACCTACAAAGGTGCATGTGGGCCAGAGGTGGTTCATGTGATCTTCCCAGACGCTTTCTCTACATTCTAAGCTGCCAACTTGCTCTGGGGCATTTGTTAATGTTACTTCTCCTTCTCTGTGAGCTCACAGAACTAACCAACCGTCCGCCCTGTTGGAGGCAACAAATCCACACCAGGAACACAGTCATTGGTTAGTGACCATAGGGAGGCAGACAGAAGTGTAAACAAATAACTGTAATTTGCATAAAAGCACAACAATAAGAAATAATAAAGATACAATGGAATACAAAAGAGGATAGATCACTTTGCTCCCCATTCTACCCTCCCCCCGCTCTCCCCCCCCAATAAGCGTCTCTGCAATGTGAAGTATCCAGAATCTCACCATTCTTTCCACCCAAATCACCATGATCCAAGATGTACCATGTTCTGACTAGATTCTTGTAATTTCCTTCTAACTGGACTCTCTACTTCCTCCCTGTTGGTCTCCTACATTTTTTGGCCACACAAACTCCAAAATGATCATTTCCAGAATATATCACTCCTTTGCTCAAATCCCCCACTAGTTTCCCCCTTATTCCAAGTAAAAGCCAAAGCCTGGCAAACTTGGCCAAAAAATGGGATAAACTGAGCATCAAGAGGAGTGACAATGGCAATATATTAAAATGTACCCAAAATTTAAAGTCATGAAATCAAGAAGATGAGAAAGGATGGGAAAAAAAAAAAGAAGGAAGGAAGTCAGCTAGCCAACCAGGGTCACCTTTGGAAGATGCTAGAAAACTACTCCATTAATTTTGAAAATTCATAAGAGAAAAAAAAGTCAAGCACTCATCTTGTTTTCCCTATGAATTCCACCTCACAGATGGGTAATGACTCTCTTCATAGATGCACTCCAAGTGGTAAATAAAGAAAGGGTGACAAAATGAGATTATCACCATTTTTCAAGCCCTAACAAATCAACAGATCTAGGTCATAAGCAACAATGACTGCTGACATCACTGAGAGACAGCTGGGTACTATGCGCTGCTTGATGCAACATATATGAAGTAGTTTCACCAAAAAAAGCCATATCACCCCTGGATATACCCAAGTCTCTACATCAAAATACCAATTTATAAGAAATATAGTGACAAAGGAACATGTTAATACCATAGAATGATCAGCAAAAGCTAGACTGTGAAAGCCAGAACAAATGATCTGATTCTTAAACATTTTCAAAGCAGGAAGGAAAAAAAAAATGATGGCAAGAGAACCTTGACATTGAAAAAGACAAGAGACATATGGACTAACTGCAACACATAAACTTTTTTTGGAGTCCTGATATGAAACACATAATCAAACATTTACAAAATAATCAGTGTAATTGACATACACACACAAACACCAATACATACACACACACTGGGTATTTGTTAATACTAATAAATTATTTTTAAGTATAATATTGGGATCAGGATCATTTTAAATTCCTTACTTCTAGAGATACACCCCAAAATAGTCACAGATAAAATAATATGTCTAGGCTTTGCCTCAAATTAATCTGGAGAAGGAGTATAAGTTATATATAAAAGAAAACTATCCCTGAGTTACTATTTATTTAGCCTGGGTGATAGGTACACAGGGGGTTCATTATACTGTTCTGTCTAGTACATGTTTGAAATTTTCTGTAATAAAAAATTGAAGAAGAGTTCTTATCAGACCTGCAAAGCTCCATGTGATACGTACAGGCCCACAGCCCTGGCCTCCGCCCCTACAACTCCTGCCTTCACTCCTGGCTGTCCTTTACTTAGACCAAGCACACTCTTACCCCAGTGCCTTTGCACTTACTGCTTCCTCTGCCTGAAACTCTTTCCCCTTCAGTTGTCCAAACGTCCTGCAGATTTGAAATTGCAAGCCTTCCCCACATTGAGCGTTTCCTTATCATCCTAATGTCTTTCTCTCCTCAGCACTTAGCATCACTGGGCATATTTTGTATTCATTTTTTGATTGTCTGTCTTTGCCTACGAGAGAAGGCACCAAGAAGGTAAGTGGGTCGTTTGTATCTCCAGTGCCAAGAATGGCTCACACAGGTATCCAATACCTATCTGCTGAAAAGGGAATCAATGTCCCTCCCTATATTGCTACAACCACCAACCAAAGAGACTCACCCTCGTTTTCCCTATAATTATAGATCTCTGCAACGTTAGATAACTTAAGTGTCAGAACCATGACCTCAGAGAGTGGCCTCTAAGAAAACTGGAGAATCAGGACATGTTCAGATACCACATGAAGACCCAGAAAGGCCCCTGCTGGCTGGAAGGCACATACCAAGGACCAGCTGCTCACATGTGTGTGCAGAGAAAACCAAGGTCACACCAGACTAGGATGCTACGTTTTGACAGGAGGTGAGCAGGTGGGGGAAGACACTGGATTAAACTACTTTGGTGTCACTAAGAAGACATGCACACGGGCTAGAGTCAAGCAGCTTTCTCTTCTTATGGGAAAGGAAACCACGCGGTCACATACATGGTGGCAGTATGGGTTTGAACAAACCCAATGCCATGACTGAAGGCAGGGTTCTCCTACGTATTCCCTAGAGTGGTAGTGCTGAACTAGGGCTGGCAATGTTTGGAGATGTTTTTGGTTGTCACACCTGGGTAGAGGCCAGGGATGTTGCTGAGCACTCCCCCATGCACGAGACAGCCCCCCAGGGAAGAATCACCCACTCCCAAATCAACAGTGCTGCTCTGGGAACCCTGCTGTAAAGGCAGGCATCAATTTCTGCAGGACCCTCAGTAGCATACCCAGTTTCAAACATTTTGGTTCTGACTCCATTGCACTCAGCTTAGGTGGGATTAAAAAAAAGAGCTGTCGTATTGTTTCATTTCTCAGTCAATATTTCCTCCCCCAGCAACATGACTAACCTAAACGTACATAACGCTCCATCCTATTTTCAGGGGGAAGGGCATTGTACAGCCAGAGCCCCAGAAGTGTCACTAGTTCACAGAGACCTAATCACCAGGGTCTCCATGCCACACCCGAGCAGTAACCTAGATACGGAAATTTGCAAAGCAAGACAACCCAAACGACAGCCAAATGAGCTCTGCAGTAGCTCTGAGGCCACGGGTGAAGGGGCAGCTCACAATTCTGGAGAGGTATGTTGACCTGAGGTACACAGGCAGACAGGATTTACACATAACGGTTTGACATCCTAGGCGAAATTCAAGGAGCAGACCTCCCCAATCCAATATTTTCTGATTTTTTGTCTCTCTAGAGTCAAAGCTTCCACAAGAAAGATACAAAACCCTAAGGCAAGAGTGAAAATGAGTATCACTCTCCCTGAATGTTCAATTATTTATATATTCTTAAAAGCTGGGCATGTTCAAAAAAAGTATGTGTGTGTGTGTGTTCTCTTCTTTTACAACTCACATAACCTAATAGACCATACTATTAACATTTTCACTCTCTCAATGCGATATCATTCATAATAACTTTATTGTACATCTGAAACACTGTAAATCAACTACACTTAGATAAAAAAAATAAATCTAAAAAAAATAAAAACTTAAAAACAATTTCTAATCAGCAGGCAGTGTTCTAGGTATGAGAGACATAGCAGTGAATGAGATGGAAAGGTCCGTTTATGGAGTCCATTTAAGTTGGGAAAACTAAATAAGGACGTAACTAAGATCATTTCTGATAAGGACAGGTACTGTGTAGGTGCCATCACAGGTGATATGATGATCAGTGACTCAGAGGGTAGGCGGTGCTTTCAGATCAGGACAGGAGGACTCGGTGATGCGCAAGCTACATTTGCTGGATGAAAAGGAACCAGCCCGTGAAGAGCCGGGAAAAAGAGTACCACAGGCAGAGGGAACAGCAATTGCAAAGTCTCTGAATCTGGGACATGCTGGCTCATTTAATGGTCTTAAAAAAGGCCATGTGTCTGATTGTAGTAATGCAACAAACACTTGTTGAGCATTTGTATATAATGCATGGCATTGTGTGGGATGTAAGGATGAATTATGTAGAAGTTTGATTCTCAAGGATTTTATCATTTAGTGAAACAAGAAGAAGGACAGAATAAAAGTTAAAGGAGGAATCAGTTTTATGTTCTATATGCCATGGAGATAAAGAACCAGGTTTCGATTTTAGTGACATCTTTAATAACAGGTATTGGCTTTTCGAGCAGGCCTTTTTGAGAAGCCAGTTAATGACCTCTAAGGATTGTCCATCACTTCATAGAGCAGGTAACATGACGCTGTCCATGTGTGTCCATGCATTGAAGGTCATATCTCAACTGCTTCCTACGGGCAAGACATTCGAGAAGCAAGACGACTAAGATAAGACCCCTCTTAGTGGGGCATGATGAGGAAAGATCAGGGCAGAAGCATCTTCTTCTCTTTCTTCCCTCCCTGTGTCCTGCCCTCTCCTGTTCCTCTTCCTTCCCCAAATGAAATGAAATCCTTTCTTGACAGAGAAGGCTTATCACCAGCTTCTACACTGTTCACTAAAGATATCTTAAGACATATAAGGTATCAAATTAGCCACCAGTACACATTTTCTCAAGGAAGTACCGGGGGATATGCTAAACAATGAAGTAAACCATTTAAGAGAAATGCATATGATCGAGGAAAGGACAGTGCATGGCGAGAAGTGAAGGGTATTACCAAGACGAGGGTAGGGATGGTAAAAGGAAATTCCAAGAAAACAGCCATGCAGCAGACCGACAGAGCACACAGACCCGTCGGCACCAGAAAGACGGAGATGTCCATCGACAGATGAACAGATAAACCAAATATGATATACACATGAAATGGAATGTTATGCAGCCTGAAAAGAAGGATATTTTGACATATGCCATAACATGGATAAACCTTAAAGATATGTTAAGTGACATAAACCAGGCTCTAAAGGACAAACATTGTATAATACCACTTATAAGAGGTACCTAAAATAGTCAAATTCCTAGAGACAGAAAGTAGAATGGCAGTTGCCAGGGCTTGGGGGAGGGGAGCATGGGGAGTTAGTGTTTAATGGGTATGGAATTTCAGTTTGGAAAGATGGAAAGGTTCTGTGGAGGTAAGGTGGTGATAATTGCACAATGTGAAGGCACTTAATGCCACAGAACAGTACACTTAAAAACATGTTAGGACTTCTCTGGTGGCACAGTGGTTGAGAATCCACTTGCCAATGCAGGGGACACTGGTTTGACCCCTGGTCCAGGAAGAGCCCACGTGCCACGGAGCAACTAAGTCCATGCGCCACAACTACTGAGTCTGTGTTCTAGAGCCTGCAAGCCACAACTATAAGCCCGTGTGCCACAACTACCGAAGCCTGTGTGCCTAGAGCCTATGCTTCGCAACAAGAAAAGCCACTGCAATGAGAAGCCCACACACTGCAATGAAGAGTAGCCCCCACTCACCACACGTGCAGCAACAAAGACCCAACACAGCCAATACATAAATACATACAAACATACATTTATTTTTTAAAAAATGGTAAATTTTGTTTTGTGTATTTTACAATTTAAAAAAATGAAAAGAAAAAAAAAGTATATGTATGCTATGACTCTACTTGCAGGAAGTTCAAAATCAGGCCAAATCAATCTATACTATCAGAAGTCAAGATAGTGGTTATGGAGATGGGACCCTGTCAGGGTAGCAGTGACAGGAAGTATGAAGAGGGCTCCTGAGGGACAAATGATGTTCTGTTTCTTGACCTAAGTGCTGGCCATATGGATGTACAGAGTTTGTGAAAATTCCTCAAGCTTGTGAATCTCAGGATTCCTCAAAGTCTCAAGCTGCATCTCTCATAAAAGCAAAGAATCTATTTTAGAGGCTTTACAGCTTTCTCACACACTTCTTAAATATACTCCCTCTTTTAAAAAAGTTATTTATACTCTACATCATTCCATGTAGGATTTGGGGCAATATGTAAGAATACACACATACCCTACTCACTATTTGTTAAATTAACAAATGAAGCAAAATAAAAAAGTAAAAGTACACACACATACACAAAGGTAAAATACATTAAGTCAGAACCAAAGAAAATAGAAAACGGAATAAAGGGACAAATCCATGGGAAAATATGAACCCAAATATTCAGAAAATACAGAATGCTAAAGAGGCAAATTTTATGGAGCTATCTGGAACCAAAATCATTAATTACTCACTCAACATTACACAGTTAGTAAATGACTGAGCCAGGATTCTAAATCGGATTTTTCTGACCTCAGCTACTTTGTTCTTTTTATTAAAGTACACTACACTTTTGCAGATCATGAAGTATAAACATTAAGTTACTTTGACAAAATGACTCCAAGAGCATTTTTCTAGGTAAGATAGTCAACATATTTCATTCACACCAAAAACTGATTTTCAGTAGCATTTTGGAAAATATATTACATAAAATCAGATATACTCTGGATATGTAACCCAAGAGGTAAGCTGGTAAACTCTATTTTTGGACAGGTAAACTCTGTCAGAAATGGCCAATAAACAACAACAACAAAAAAACATTAAATTAAATGACACAGGGCTTGGGGAACAGCTTCACAAACTACAAAGCACTTTCTAGAGGTGATAACTGATCAAAGACCTCTTCTATCTCCACACTCAGCAACACCATGGATCTCCTGTTTGGAGAGATTATTAGGGGTAAAGACTACATAGCACTATCCTTACTATTTTCTATTTTTGTTGACTCCTGACGCATTAACAGCCACACCATCACCTTTCAAGAGTTCAACCCACAGTAGCAGAGTTCCTCATTAGAGAAAGGCCCTCTTTAAGAGGTTATCCTAATGATGTCGAATTTTTAATATATTTGAACAATTTTTCACATTATGAATTACACAACTAAGGCATTTTCCACAGTTGAAGCTCTGTGAAAATTTTTATAAATAATAGATGCAACATCTATAGAGACCTAAAAAAGGTAACGTGAAGATGGACAAATGAAAGAAAAATCTTACCTTTTAAATAAGAGGGGGAGAAGAGTAAATTCAAAACAGTGAAAAGAAAGAAGGAAAAATTCAGAAGATCAGTGACTTTTAAACAGAAAGGGCCACATGCAGTAGTTAAGCTCTTTTAGGGAAATGTCATTGTCAACATTTAAGGACACCCTAGGTTCGGAAACCTGGGGAAGATAACGTGTAAAGAAGAGGCACAATTGTTTGCATCATCGCTGAAGATCTACTGTCTTCTTTTAAAAATGCTCACCTTTCTGAAACTTCTGGCCCCAACATATCCTGCATAATTCCAAGTCAAGCATATCATTTAGTTATTATGAAATGCTATGATTGATGATCTGACAGCCCATAACAGATGACCCGTATGTTGCTCTGCTGTTTGAAGTCATGGTAACAAAAACACCAGAAGTACACGACTAGGTGCAATGCACGCGATGGAGACCAGCAGAGCAATGGAAAAACAAATGCCACTTCTTCATATTGCACGTTTGATAGCTATCATTCCTTCAGCAAACATTTACTGAATATCTATTATGTACACAATATTGGAAACAATAAGGAAAATCCGTATTTCCTAGTCTTATTATAAAAATGTTTGCTTGGCCTAAAAATAGAATTTTATGGAAAAGGTTTTATTGGCTACATTCTGGGGAGGAAGAGAGGGAAGGAGGAAAAAGTTGGCCCAAACGTGTTTACCTTAACAACAGTTTTTACACTGATTTTCATCCTAATATCCCAAGTTCTACTAAAAAATACAAGAGGTGAAATTAAAGCCTGGAAAGACTAATGTTGGCTTTGTGGTCATAATAGCTGCTCGGACTTCAAGAATCTTGTTTGAGCAAAAGAGAAAATGAGGGTCATGCCTGTCTATTTCAATTAACCAAGCAACACAAAGAGAATTACATGCTGTTGTTAATGTGGTATTTTCCATCTTCATCTATGTGTATTTTTAAAAGTTTTTTTTAAAGGAGTATGTCCTATCTTTTCTCCCTCACAGTCAACTCTGTTTTTTAGCTTGTAAGAGCTGTCACCCAAGTACAAATAAGCTGGGCCTACGTGGCATCATGAAGCCAAAGAAGAAAATCAAAAAGAGAATGCAGTCTGAAACACAAATATCACTTTTCTGTAACCTGAAAATCCTTCTCCAATTCCCACTTCTTCCATTGAAAATTACAGTCGTTCAATGCAAATATAGGACCTTTTCAGGAACACTAGGAATTGCTGAAACAAGCACCTTATAAAATCAAAGATCAATGAATTCTGCAAGAATATCAAGTGATTGCTGAGGTATATACATGGAGATGGATCACCTGAAAACACAAAATGCATTCTATATGTTGAAAACCACATTTTAAACTATTAATTTTCTCCTGAGCAGAACATGAATTTTTAAATTTGTAATATTTTGGTTGACCATCATTATTATCCTTTAAAGAACTTCTGATAATAATTTTTATGTTTTTCTTTTAGTCAAATTTTATTTAGGAGAACATTATTCCCAAAATTTTTGAAAAATATTGTTAATTTCTAGTATTATACTATAAAGATATCTAACTTTTAGCATTTGTGTCAATTTCATATACTTGAACCTACAGGCATTCTTACCCCCATTTTACAAATGAGGAAAGAAGGCGGTAATTAACTTGTCCAAGGTCACCCAGCTAGGAAGAGAAGAGAACATTTAATAGTCTGCTTTGGATAAATTACTGAGCTTGCTTTCTGTAGCCTAATAAAGGATCAATTTGATGAATGTTCCTTTAGTATTGCAAAGTGCAGTGGGAAGATATAGTCTACATTTATAGCATATAACATTCAGAGATCCATTCAAATCCTAATGAACTTTACTTTTATTTTCCTGACCTAATATTGACAACATTGTGTTAAAACATCTGCTCCCTCCCCCAAAGCAAGTGCCTCTTAGACCAGTGTACTGAACATTTTTGGTTTTTAGGATTACTGAAGGACATCATTTGTTTCAGGACTAAATGGTATACTTGTGGAGGCTGACAGAGCATCTTTTCTCCTAGCACAACTCTGACACGTTATAGTTACGCAAATTTGTTTTCTGAACTCAGACCTTTCCTGTTTCCAAAATAAGTAATTACCTTCATTTCCAACCCTCATTATTTCCACCCTTCCACATTCAACCATTTTACAATATTTACTGTTTGTCCCCAATATTTTTCCACTTAGTATATATTATTATTTATAGACATTTTACACATTTTGAATTATTTTATTTGTTTGGGATTTTTTGGTAACATCTAAAGTTGATCACTTGGTTAGCACTGTAAGATTAAATACGTATGAAGGATCTATGATTTCAACTGCTTTAAGATCCCTATGATAAAACTCAAATTTATCTTATAAAAAATGTCTTTTTTCTACTTTACTAAATTAAAATATTTACCTCAACTTAAACATCACTTGCTCAAAGAGGTCTCCCCTGACCTCCTGATCTAAATTAGACCCACAATTATCTTCACCTAGGACATTCTGCTCTTTTTCTTCAGAGCACTTATCATAAATAGGGTAAGTTTTAAATAATATATAATAATGTAAACCCCATAAACGCAGGGGTCATGCCTTTTCTGTTCACCATTTCATACTAAATGTTTATTTAGCACAGTGCTCACATATAGAAGGCACTTGATAAATCCTTGACCAAGCAAAGAATAGTTAACAAAGATAACGGGGGTGAACACATCTAATTAAACTGGGAGATTATTTCTAGAAGGCTTAGTTACCATTCTTGACTAGAGAAATCAGAATCATTCTGGGCTATCTTGAGAAGTCCAGTGTGCCCATGTTTTACTCAAGCCCATCCAAGCCAGTGATACACATGGCATCATCTGTGAACAGCAATAAAAGCCATGTAGCTTGGAAACTGCATTAGAGGAAAGCTGAGAGCTACCTGGAGAGAGAGTGAGGTGGCTGGCCCTGGACCAGCAGTGGAGATGGGCAGAGGCAACGAAAAGGCTTTGGGTATCAGAAGGTGAGAAAGGAGAAGTGTAAAGCCAGAAATTTTGATAATTCTGTCATGGCAAACAGCAGAGAACTGCTCAAGAGGAATCTCTGAGGACATGACACTTTGTATGCAAATGTCAGTAACGTCTTACCCCTTCCCAGATAACCTAAAAGTTGGAATCAGATTATACATCTCTCTTATCATACCCACATTCTAACAGAATTCAGTCTTTCGTTCTGAGACAAGGTAATCCAAATCAGAAAATGAGACGGGTTTTCATCTTTGCCTTTCTTTTTCTATCTGCTCAGCCAACTTGGGAACTTAGTCTCTGAGCAGGTTTAAGTCCTGTAAGCCACCAGTCCCCTTCATCACCCCACCCCCTTCTTTACAAATGTGGTACTCAGGATGGCTGGGATCTGTGACACTTGCCTTGTGGATGAGAGGGACAGCACTTCCTATGAGAAGCCTGTCAACTAGATACTCTATTTTCCTTCATATCTAGCTTGGGAGAGAAATTTTTTTGAAAAGTCCCAGATAGCACAAGATAATTAAATAAATGTTAATATATCTTTATGAAATTGGTAATTTCAGTCCCAAGCTGCCTCCTCACATCATAGGCTGTTGTCTCTAAAAGAGTCGAATTCTTGAGAACCAACACCGAGACATAAAATGTACCCATGATCTCAAATCCAAATTAAAACTCAACTTTCCTCTCCTGTGGGGCCTCAGACTGGTTGGTACAAGCTTTAAGGGTTATTCTGTCTCCTGCCAGAGAAAACGCTTTGAAGGATGGAGAAGCATTACGGCCGGGAAGAGTCTTTTCTAGAAAAAAAAGACTGCAGTGAAATGGTATTGAGAGTAAAGTGAGTGGGAGGTTAGCTTCCAATATCTAGATGGCAAAGTAGAAAACTTAAAATATCTGAAATCCCTAAGTAATCAGAGAATAGCGTTAACCCATCCCCTTGTGACTTCCATAAAAGTATCGACTGACATTTGATGTACTTTATGAGAAAAGGCAGAAGAGAGAAACATTCATACGTTTTTTTCCTTGTGTGGAAACGGGTACGGTATAGGAATTAAAAAGAAAAGCTGTGTTCCTTTATTTTAATGTTCCTGTGTCAGGTCAGGATCAGGCTAAAACTCAGGTCTGGTCCAAACCCTACAGGGATCATAAAAGTCATCCAGAAAAAAAATATGTCCATTTTCCAGGGTCCTACTTCTTCTAAGGCAGAAACAACAATAAAGAATTCAGAGGTGAAAAGAATTAGTACGTCATAAAAAATAGGAAAGAAAAATAAAATACTCTCACATTGACTGTCCCTAAGAGAATTTACTCCCCTACTTAAATTTATGCAGCAGGCTACCAGAAGCCTCATAAATACTGGACCCATAATCAAGCCATAATCATTCATTTTATTTACATTTCATTAGGGGGCACTGAGGTAATGATCTTCCAAAGATTTCACTGCAGCCAATGCAAAAAGAAGTGGACATCTTAAAGGGAGAGGGCATAAAAAGGCAATGTCATTTGTCCCAACGGCACAGAATTATTAAAAACAATCTGTTTAAAAAGTTACTGGGCGCTTTTATGTGTTTCCCATTTGTAATTGCATTCTAAATTATTTTTACTCCACACGTTACATGTGAGATAAGACCTGACTCTATCTGAATAAAGAATTTAGAATGAACTTTTTGAGTATTACATGGGAAACAAACAAACTTCCATGAAATAGGAGCTGCAACAGTAACTTCCAATACACCTAGAACATCCGCTGTATATATTACGACTTGTCACTTACTGCTGGCAAAACCAGTGACAACCTTTCAGGCACTTGCGTAGCGATTTGAATAGCTGCACCAAAGGGCAGAGCAGCAAGACACTGAATAAAACATCCAATGCCTGCATTATTCCTTTGAAGGCTGTCAGCCATACATTTTGAATAACCTGAAATGAAGATCAAAAGGGAATAGAATTCATTTATTTATTTATTTTACCTGAGGCTGCGAATGAAAAGAAAGTAAAATCTAGGACTTAAAAAAAAAAAAGTTTAAACGTAGGCAAACATCAATACTTTGTTCCTAAGACCCATAAAGTTCAATAATTTCCTCAAAGTCACAAAGCATGACACTGAGCTCTAAAACAGAAGGCCAAGCAACGAAAGGAGTTAAAGAAAAATCAAAGCAGATATTCCTTCCTCTCACTTCTCTTTTCAGTCACCTTCCATCCGACCTTCACCGACACAGTTCCTCCGGTATGCCAGTCATGGGCATCACCTCGGTTCTCGTCAATAATTGCAGCCCGAGAGTGGTTCCTTCCTCCTGTGGGGATTCCCTGGGCAGCATTCATGTTTCTCTCTCTTTCCTCAAGCATGTTTTAAAGACAGGAAGAATGTGATAGAACTCAAGATGGGAAGGAGAGAGAATGAGAGGCTGCGGGTATTTTGCAACAATTCTACCTAACGAGTAGGTATTAATACAATCATCCCAAGCCACCTTTTTACACAGATCCAAAAGAATCTGGTGAAAGAAAAGTGAAGAGGAGAAATGACTGTCGAATAGTTTCACGTATAAGCTACTGCACAAGTTTAATCGTCCCATTGAAAAACCTGACATCCCTTGGTAACTGATTCTGTACACATAATTCAATGAATAAGATTCTGTATATAGAGTATAACATAATGACCCAATTGATAAACTAAACATGACCCCAATACTCCATGCTGGAAGCTTCTCCTACAACAACAGAAGCAGATATTACTGCTGTCCCCATCCACCTGCCAGCAGACACAGAGGCAGCTGAAGGCAGCATCTCCTCCTGCCCTCCTGGGTGGCCCAGGCCTCGGGGACTTCCATCACACAAGGCAGCCATACCAGCTGCACTGTGCCAGGACCTTCGCTGGCCTCCTTGGAGCTCAGGGATTAGGACCAAGGGGTTCTGGACTACTCAGACAATTTGCTGAGAGAATGTGCTCAGGCGGATTCTGTGGGGCAGCCTAGGAGCTCACCCATCATTTCTGGCACAGCTTCCCTGGGGAAATGCATTCAGGGGTCTCCAACAAGCACCTGAACATGCACTGTTCAAAAGGAGCTCATCTGAACACCTGTGTCTGTTTGTGAAAAGGCAACTAAAAATAAGGCTCCCCCTCAAATGGAGATTCTGCCTCTATAAAGATTTTTGTTTGGCTCTTTAAGTTAGTGAGATGTGGAGCCAGTTGTTTTGGGTCTGTGAGTCTAAGTTTCACTCGTTTGTAAAATGGAGGTCATAACACTGCCTCGCCACCAGGAAATAGTCATGTTCATGTATTTATTTCTTCAGAGAAAAGTTTTAAAAGCCCAGGCTGTGGCAGGCAGAATTCTAAGAAGACCCCAATAAGTTACACTCATGTATACTCCCCCTCCCCTGTCCACTGTGGCTCTGAGTTAATCAAAAGGAAACTATTTTGTGTGGGCCTGACCTAATCAGGTAAATCCTTCAAAAGAAGATGAAGCATCCAAGAATGGCTTCGCTGGACCAACGAAGGTGGAAGATGCTGTGAGCTTAGCAATTGTAAGGAGCTGAATTCTGCTGACCACGAGAGCTGGGAGGAGAACTCAGCTGAGCCCTGCCAAGACTTCTGATGTCCAGAACGGGGAGATGATAAACGGGTGTTGTTTTAAGTCATTACGTTTATGGCAATTTGTTACACAGCAATAGAAAACTGGTACAGAACACAGCTATAAATTCATGTGCCTATAACTGCTGGGAAAGAGAAGTATCAGAAGTAACATAGTATACTCACACTACAAAGAAAAAGGTAGAGGGAGGGGAGAGATTTGAGATATATTGGGCCAGACACTCCAGTAGGTGCTTTACAAACGTTGTCTCTTGTAAAGAAACAGTTTTATTTAAAAAGAAGTTCCAGTGTCTTCTATTACTCTAAAATAAAGTTTCAAATTAAAGCCAAATTACCACCAACTTAACAAAAGTTTTAACTTCTTTATCATGCTAGAAATCTTTTAGCTAACAAAAGGATATAATCCAAAGATGGCTTTTAAGATTTTTATTTTAAAAACTCTCAGAGCAACCAATGGGTAGGTGATTGTAACCTTTAAAACAACTGCACAGAACAAAGTTACTGCTTATCACATAGGTCATATAGAAACAATTCTCTCTATTAATGGGAAAACTAACCTATTATTTTAGAAATAGATGCAATATAACATACATGGCAATGCAAAATGCAATTAACTGCACCAAAGCCATTCAGAATAAAATATGAATTGTCACTTATTTTTTTTAAAATAGCAAAATCAGAAAATACCTCACAATGTTTTAAAAATATGGAGTCATACACATTCACAGAGCAGGAAGTGAGAAGAGGGTTACCTGTACCTCAAAAAAACTCAACATTTATGTAAGATTTGTAACGTTAATGTCACCAGAACCCTTGAGGTTCCTTGAAAATTGAAACTGACTAATCAGAGAAGACCAATGAATGAAAAGCATACCTTTGCTGCTTCAGAATCATTTTGAAATTTCTACCATTCACCATACTCTAACTTTGATTCTTTAAAAAGAGAAAAGAAAAGCATATGCATTAAGTATAGCCTCAAAATATTTCCGAATGCTACCACGGGGAAAAGACAGCATTGTTCTTCTGTAAGCACATAGCTCTTCACATTGGAACTGATAGCCTCGTGTTCCAGGAGAAAGAATGGAAATAGTCACACAAATACTTAAAAGTTTAAGTACTATTAGTAGTAATTTTGGCTTAAAGATAGAATTTGACAAAGTGCATTCACCATGCAATTCTGTTAAACAAATATGCCTCTTGGAATTTGTTACTTTCTTAATTTTATATAAATATATTTCAGCTGTTGTGCTACAGCGTCCATGAGATAATGACATCAAGATCTATTTGGGCATGTGAAACTTCCCTGCAGTCACTGCTCACTTTTTAAAAGCAATAACAACTTTAGAACACATGCAAGAATCTTTAAACACTCTTTAATCTCAGAATCTGATCTCTGTATTTCAACCAAAATGTGAACAGGCAGGTTTTACCAGAGATGCTAACTACAGTTTCCATTTGTAAGTGCTTGCTCCAGGTGAGCACTTGACATGCATTATCACATTTAATTCTATGGGGTGATACTATCACCAACCTCATTTCATTGGTAGTGAAATTAAGACCTAGAAAGGTTATTTAACTTGTCTAAGGTTAAGAGGGGTGGTAAGTGCTAGAACTGGGATGGCCAGTCTCCAAAGCCAAAATAAGCAAGCAATCCTCAGGTGACCTATCTTTCACGACACAATTATCCTTAATAAAACATTTGAGGTATGATGTCCATCACATCAACTTTACCATGACAGAGTAATCGATGGAAAATTTTTGTATGTATCTATGCCAGTAACCCAACAATTTTAGATCTACAAGGAAACAACACACCTGCATTCACCTACTCTCACACACAGACACACTTTCATGCTGGTATCAATAACAGAGTATTACCTCAAACTGCATGAAAGCTACTAGCTATTTAATTATACCTAAACAAATGTGTAATGTACAAATTGACAATAGTTATATTAATTTCTAAACATAACACAAACTGACATAATTAATCCAAGACCCAAAAGAAAATCATTAAGAAACTTAACTGAGAACATAAAGTTATCTCCAACAGCTTTTGTCATACAAGCTAAATTACAAGGGTAATTAAAAAATACATGCACACAGAAACTTGTATATATGACAGTCTGGAATGTAGAAAATAATGACTCTATTCTTATGAATGAAGTTTAGAATCATGTTGTGAAAGCTAATTTTTTTTTATTAAAGTACAGTTGATTTACAATGTTGTTAGTTTCCAGTGTACAGCAATGTGATTCAGATATATACATATGTTCTTTTTCAGATTATTTCCATTATAGGTTATTACAAGATATTGAGTATAGTTCCCTGTGCTATACAGTAGGTACTTGTTGTTCACCTATTTTATATATAGTAGTGTGTATATGTTAATCTCAAACTCCTAATTTATGCCCCACCCCCAACTATCCACTTCGGTAACCATAAGATTGTTTTCTGTGTCTGTGATTCTATTTTTGTTTTGTAAATAAGTTCACTTGTATCATTTTTTTTAGATTCCACATATACATGATATGATATATTTGTCTTTCTCTGTCTGACTTAGTTCACTGAAAACTAATTTTAATCATCTTATATACTCTTCTAGTATAATTGTCAGTATACAAATCCAGATTTCTTTGCTGCAAATTAAAATAGCATATTAATCACAAACATTTTACATATAGATCTAGAAAATATGTTTGTAATGGAGACAACAAAAGGTTATATCTCACACACAAGTAAGTGTACAAATTGATAAGTAGACACTCCCAGAGACAGAACGGCAAGTATATGAATAGATATTTCTCAGAAAAGAACATCTAAACAGAAAAATAAAAGTAAACATAAAATGTTTGGTTAGTAAGTGAAGTGCAAATTAAAGTAACAATGAAATATCACTTTATACATAAAGTGGCAAAATATAAACAGTGTTAAAATACCTATTCCTAGTAGGGATATGGAGAAAGATGGTTATTTTCAAATCATTAGCTATTGGAAATACATGCATATATTATTTTTTCTCTCTGGTTCAGTTTGGATATTTTCTATTAACCTGTCTTCTAGTTTACAAATACTGTCTTCTGCTGTGTCTAATCTGCTGTTAAACCTATTTGCAAAGTTCTTAATTTTGGATTCTGTATTTTTCAGTCATAAAATTTTCTATTTGCATCTTTTTCCACAAATTTCAATTCCTTTCTAATTTTTCTTAACATATTAGTCATGTTATTTTAAAGTCCCTACATTCTAACTTCAATCTCTGGGGCAAAATTCCAACTATAAATTATGTTCTCTTTCTTTTCTCGTGTATTTTGGTCATATGGTCTTGTTTCTTAGTGTACCTATAATTTTTGATTATCAGATGTTGTGTAAAAAAAAAACTGAAGAATCTAAGTCAGTGTTTCCCCCACCCTACTCATGGCATTTTAATAACATGGATATACTATATTTCTCTTTATGTGTTGTGACATTTAAAAGCCACAAACCACTGAATATTCAATATTTTTTCACACTTAAGAACCAAGGTTTACCCCCTTGGGAGTAACACAGGCTCTAAATAATGTTATCTTCTATGAAAAAATGGTACTCTTCCTATTCTAGACAGAGAATGAGTCACATTTAATCTAGTCACAGCCTGAGCTGATTCAAGGGTGTTGCACTTTGGTATGATTTAGCCTATTTCTGACTTGCCTCTGTTCCTATGGTGCAGGCCCTCTACGGCATTCAGCTGAGGGTATGGTGGGTTTTGACCCAGCTCCTCTCTAAACTCATGACTATAATCTATAATTATAAGGTTATACATCATATATAAATTCATGACTATATAGAAATTAGCATCCTCATTATAGAACCAATCAAGAAAGTGTCCTTCTGATTAAAAGGGATCAGTCCACTAAATTCAGGCAATTTACTCATTTCTTGAAGCTATTTCTCTTTCTGGATGGCAATCAACTCTTAATTAAATATAAACATAGCACTATGTGACAAAATTACTATGTAACTTAAGAAAACCATTCAGTTTTATGTCCCTTTTAATTGTAGTATTTCTTAGTGTTAGTGTTTTGCACTAACAGTCCTTCACTTTACAAGGCACTAGAAGTATTCCAGGAGCAAACCATCTACCATGATTGTTATGCAATGCTTATTTGAGAATATGGTTGAATGTGATATGACAGTTTAAAAAGAGGTAAAGATACTGAAGAATAAAAACTGCTATTTGTACATGATATAATTTTATGTCAAGAAAGCCAAGCAGAATCAATTGAAAAACTATCAGAGTTAATAAGAGTTAAGCAGCCTGGACAGATCCCATATAAATATATAAAATCTAACCCTTTTGCTTCCAATAACAAAAAGAAAATGTGATTTAAAAAATTCTATTTATATATTTTTAAAAAGTTTGAACTACTTCAAGGTATCTTAACAAGAAAACTGTGATCTATAAGAAAAAGGAAAATAAAAACCACTTTACAAAGAGAAACTATTATCAGTACTGTTAAGCTAAGTGTGATAAATGTTGCTAGAATGAAAAAAGATGCCATAAGATGACACTTCCCTCTAAATAAAATGTATATTTTTAGTATTCCATTTAGGGAAATGTGGCATGGTGAGTGAACCTCAAGTACAATTCTAACACTCACCTAGAAAAAAAAAATGAATAGGTGGAAAAAAAAAAAAGAGAGAGATGAGTCTATCACATTAAAAACCTGAAGAAGAATAACCATGAAAATATATGCCTACAGTTGTTAAAAACAGTGTGGTACTGGTTAAAGAAAACAGAGAACGCAGAAACAAACAAGATATTACAGGACATATATTACGAGGGTGAGTCAAAAATTATCCGCACTCCGGTTATATTAAAACTTCTGTAAATTCTACAGCCAGAGTGTGGATTATTTTTGACTCACCCTTGTAAATATGATGAGGTATAACAAATAAGCAGGGGGAGAATTAGCAATGGGAGAAGGGAGTAACTGGTTAGCAAAATGGGAGGAAAATGTTATCCACGTACAGAATAGATTACAAATCCATTTACACAAGACACATTTTGTGCCTGTTGGTGTGAGACACTTAGGTATTTGAGATTCAAAAATGAAACAACGGTCTAGTAGTATTATAAATGAAGTAGCACACGTGAAAGTGCACCAAGGTCCCCCAATCCCTTCTAGTAGGAAATATTTTGCTCTGATAATTTGAGTAAGCACTGATGAAACTTACAAGGACACACACTGCTATGTGTGTCCTATTCACTGCATGTACAAATGCTTCACACCCAAACACACAGTGCCTGATACACACAGTAGATGCTCAAGTATTTATAGAATAACAAATTACAGTAAGTATTTTAAAATAATATGAGTACTCTTCTGTGTGGGTTTCTCATAGAAAAGCCTGGGCTCTTGCTCTTCCACTTCCAATGAGAGAAAGTTTACTGCAATTTGTCACTGGTAGAATGATTAGACAGAAAGAAAGTAAGGGAGGAGATTTCATTAAAGAAACACATTTTTCATGTGTTTCATTTTATGCTAAGCACTGTACTCAGAAGGAGAGAGAGGGTCCAAACAAAAGGGACAGAGTAAGTAAGAAACAGAAGAAAGTATTTCTCAATAGCAAAGAAGATATTGCTAAAGATTGTGAGCATAAGACAAAAGACCCAAAAACTTCAGTTTTATGACTTTCTAAAAGCAAAGACAGGCAGCGTAAGAGCTCAGAGATAAAGACTACCTAAGAAAATGACATTTTTGGGAAAAGAAAAAAGACTCTTTTATTTGTTTATATTATGAAGTCATTTTATTTTATTTGTTTAACACATCTACATCATTTTTCATATACACCAGGAGTTCTTCCAGATGTTTTTACAAATATTTCATTTCATATTTCACTATAAGTCACTGATGAAAAACACTGAAAACATCAACAAATGGAAAGATACACTGTGCTCACAGAGTGGAAGAGTTAATATTGTTAAAATGACCATTCCACCCAAGGCAATCTGCAGATTCAATGAAATGCCTATCAAAATACCAATGGCATTTTTCACAGAACTAGAACAAAGAATTCTAATTTTTTCATGGACACATGAAAGACCCTGAATAGCCAAAACAATTGGAGAAAGAAGAACAAAGCTAGAGGTATCATACTCCCTGATTTCAAACTATACTACAATGTTACAGTAATCAAAACAGTACGGTACTGGCACCAAAAAAAAAAAGGACATATAGATCAACAGAACATAAAGAAGAGAGAGTGCAGAAATGAACCCAACTATGTCACTTAATCTACAACAAAGGAGGCAAGAATATATAATGGAGAAAAGACAGCCTGTTTAATAAATGGTGTTGGGGAAACTGGACAGCTACATGCAAAAGAATCAAATTGGACTACTTTCTCACACCATAACAAAAAATAAACTCAAAACTGATTACTTAAATGCAAGACCTGAAACCATAAAACTGCTAAGAGAAAACATAAGCAGTTTGCTTTTTGACATGGGTCTTAGCAATATTTTCTTGAACATGTCGCCTCAGGCAAGGGAAACAAAAGCAAAAATAAACAAATGGGACACTCAAACTAAAAAGCTTTTACACAGCAAAGGAAACCATCAACAAAACAAAAATGCTGCCTACTGAATGGGAGACAACATTTGCAAATAATATATGGAATAAGGGGTTAATATCCAAAAATATATAAAGAATTCATAAAACTCAACATCAAAAAAACCCCAATCAGATTAAAAACTGGGCAGAAGACTTTAATCAACATTTTCCAAATAACACAAACAGATGGTTAACAGGCACATAAAAATATGACTCAACATCACTAATCATCATGGGAATGCAAACCAAACTACAATGACATTTTCACCTCACACCTGTCAGAATGGCTATTATAAAAAAGACAACATGGGACTTCCCTGGTGGTCCAGTGGTTAAGACTTCGTCTTACAATGCAGGGGGTGCAAGTTAGATTCCTGGTTGGGGAGCTATGATCCCACACACCTTACAGCCAAAAAACCAAAACATAAAACAGAAGCAAAATTGTAACAAAACTCAATAAAGACTTTAAAACTGGTCCACATCAAAAATCTTAAAAATAAAAAAAAGACAACAATTAACACATTGGCAAGGATGTAGAGAAGAGGGCACCCTCATGCGTGGTTGGTGGGAATGTAAATTGGTACAGCTGCTATGGAAAACAGTATGAAGATTCCTTGAAAAATTAAAAACAGAACTACCATATGATCCAGCAAATCCACTCCTGGGTATTTATCCAAAGAAAACAAAAACACTAATTTGAAAAAATATACGCACCTGTATGTTTATTGCAGCATTATTTACAATAGCCAGGATATGAAAGTAACCTAAGTTTCCATTGGTAGACGAATGGATGAAGAAGATGTGATATATATACACAATGGAATACTATTTAGCAATAAAAATATGAAAACTTGCCATTGGCAAAAACATGGATGGACCTAGAGAGTATTATGCTAAGTAAAATAAGTCAGAGAAAGAGAAATGCTCTATGAGTTCACTTACATGTGGAATCTAAAAACCAGATAAACAGACATAACCAAAGAGAAACAGAGTCATAGATACAGAGAACAAATAGGTAGTTGCTGTGGTGGGAGATGGGGGATGAGGAGAAATAGGTGAGGGAGATTAAAAGGTAAAAACCTCGAGTTATAAATGAGTCACAGGTATGAAATGTACAGTGTGGGGAATATAGTTAATAATTATGTCATATCTTTATATGGTGATAGATGGTAACTAGACATTGTGGTGATCATTTTGAAAAGTATAGAAACACTGAATCACTATGTTGTACACCAGGAACTAACATATTGTTGTAGGTCAATTATACTTCAAAAACAAGCAAACAAATGCATAGAAAAAAAGATTAGATAGGTGGTTATCAGAGGTGGGAGGGGGAAGGGGGAATTGGATGAAAGTAGCCAAAAGGTACAAACTTCCAGTTATAAGATAATGAACATTCCTCAAACTTATCATGGTAATCATTTCCTGATGTATATAATGCAAATCATTACGTTGTACACCTTAAATTTATACAGTGCTGTATGTCAATTATATCTTAATGAAACTGGAAGAAAAAAATAAAACATTTCTCATAAAGAAAAAAAAAAGACTCCTAGAGAAACGAAATAATAAAAAGGTTCACAAAAATGTAAGTTCATTAAGATGCATTTAATTAAAGGGCATGACAATGTAATGATATAAAAATAAATTTCATTTATGCAGCACAAAAAAAATACCCACTAAACATTATTTAATTTAATCTTTACAGTAACCCATGATTTGGATGCCATCATGACCATGACTATGAACCTATCAAGTGGGAAAGACAGGATTTGAATTCAGGCTGCTATAAATAAGTTCCCATTGATAAAATTTATCCTAAGTGTATGACCCCCAAATGAATACTTTCTCCTTTTAAGATGAAAATAACAGAACAACAAGAAATAAAAGGAGTAGTCAAAGAAGAGATGAAGACAAAGAGTCTCAATCCTCTTTCTATCGATGACCAGCTATAAGACCCTGGGCAAGTTAAATAAACTTTCTGGGTCTTGGTTTTCTCATCAGTTAAACAGAGATAATACAATTCAGCCTCAGAATTAAGGACTGAGAAAAAAGTGTCTATGGAGAAGCACCTGGCAACTAAGGAGCACAAAGCTGGAACGAGGGCAGCAAATGTAGCTCCGGCTGCATTAGTATCGAGCATGACACTAAGTACTGAGCAGGCGAAGCACGCCGCAGGGTCCCCCAGGTCAGAGAGAGGAAAGAAAGGACAGAACTGGAAAGATGGCTCTGAGAATTTAAAGGAGTTGAGGGATAACTAGGTTGGAAAAGGGCAAGAGGGCAGATTCAGTGGGCAGCAATGAGGTTACAAGGTTATAATATAATTGGCTCCACAGGCAACTTGGAAGATGGTACTTCCCCTCATAAAAGAAATAATAATAAGTGTACACCAACTTCTACACCAAAAACACCACAGAGTATCAAAATCTAAGGACTAAGTTGAAAAATGGGGAAGGCTCTTCTCAGATCTTTACCTGCGTACTTTGTATGTCAAATGAATCCAAAATCAGATAGTCTGAATACTTTTCTTCTCATACTAGTATTCTATTAGGTGTCAGCAAACATTCATGGTTGCCTAGCATCTGCCACACTCCATGAAGAACGTTTCTGATGCACTGTCTCGCTGAATCCTCATAACAGTCCCATTCCCATCATTCTCATTTTAACAGAGGCAAAGTCACATAGCTGTGAGGTAGCAGAGCTAGACTGGAAGATACACTTACTTCCTGAAAAAAAGCATATGATCTTAACTACAGACTTGGGTTGGCTAAAAACTTTGTTCGTTTTTTTCCGGAAGATGGCTCTAGCAGCACTTAGTTGTCTTTAACGTCATTCGAAACAGTTTTGTTAGATTGTATTGTGACAGCTGTCACATCAGTGTGCATTTAAAAAAAAACATAAAATTGGTGAATTTTTGTGTAGCCATTTTAATACTGAAGATGGAAGAGAAAAAGCAACATTTTTAGCATATGATGCTTCATTATTTCAAGAAAGGTAAAAATGCAACTGAAATGCAAAAAAAAGAAAAAAAAAAGATTTGTGCAGTGTATGGAGAAGGTGCTATGACCGATCGAACGTGTCAAATGTGGTTTGTGAAGTTCCGTGCTGGAGATTTCTCGCTGCACGATGCTCCACAGTCAGGTTGATAGCAATCAAATCGAGACATTTATTGAGATCAATGTTATTCCACGCGGGAGATAGCCGACATACTCAAAATAACCAAATCAAGCGCTGAAAATCATTTGCACCAGCTTAGTCACGTTAATTGCTTTGATGTTTGGGTTCCACAGAAGTTAAGCGAACAAAAACCTTCTTGACCATATTTCCGGATGAGAGTCTCTACTTAAACGTAACAAAAACGTTTAATTTTTAAAACAAATTGTGATGGGCAGTGAAAAGTGGATACTGTACAATAATGTGGAAGAGAAGAGATCGTGAGGCAAAGCGAAATGAACCACCACCAACCACACCAAAGGCCGGTCTTCATCCAAAGAAGGTGAAGTTGTGTATTTTGTGGGATTGGAAGGCAGTCCTCTACTATGAGCTCCTTCCAGAAAACCAAACAATTAATTTCAACAAGTACTGTTCCCAATTAGACCATCTGAAAGTAGCACCCGATGAAAAGTGTCCAGAATAAGTCAACAGAAAACGCATAATCTTCCATCAGGATAACACAAGACTGCATGTTTCTTTGATGACCAGGCAAAAACTGTTATAGCTTGGCTGGGAAATTCTGATTCCTCCACCATATTCACCAGACATTGCACCCTTGGATTTCCATTTACTTGTCTTTACAAAATTTTCTTAATGGAAAAAAATGTCAGTTCCCTGGAATACTGTAAAAAGCACCTGGAACAGTTCTTTGCTTAAAAAGATAAAAAGTTTTGGGAAGATGGAATTATGAAGTTGCCTGAAAAAGGCAGAAGGTAGTAGAACAAAATGGTGAATACGTTGTTTAGTAAAGTTCTTGATGAAAATGAAAAATGTGTCTTTTATTGTTACTTAAAATCTGAAGGAACTTTTTGGCCAAACCTATAGTTACTACTTTCGAATACAGACGTGTGGGGGAAAATCTTTAGAGAAAACCGGGAATCACCAAGTCAAGTGTGCCAAGTTTCCACTCACTACAGAAGTCCACCTCATTTTAACTCATTAACTCCTGGTGTGCAGACATTTTTCCCTACCCTGCCCTTGGGACCCTCCTGGGTGCCAAGTTAATTTACCTACAGTAGGTGAGACAGCTCAAAGCAAGGCTGGATTTTGAATAAGAGATGACCAAAGCCAAATACAGAACAATAGCAGCAGCAGCAACAACAAAACCCCACAAAGCTTGGGTCCAGATAATTATTTCAGTAAATTACATGAAGACAAGGATTAATTAAACCCGGGCTCACCCATTTTAAGTATAAATATTAAATTAGACTACTTATAAATCAAGTTATATCCATTAATGCACTGAAAGTAATTTGCACCAATTCTGGCCCTTCACATATTCTATGCCAGTGGTCCTCAAAGCGGAATCTAAAAATGATTCTTAGGGAAATATGAATATTTAATACATTAAAATTTTTTATCGACATTTCACTGATGCTATATAATGACTATCCTTTAATTTCGGACTGCTCGACGGTTTCAGTGTCATATTTCCATTTGTGTTAATGATCAAGTTGGCCAAGTAGTACTATTTCAATTGCCCTGAGCTAATAAGAAAAGATCAGAGGCCCAAGTACACGAGTAAAGTGAGGGCCAAATGACATCGTGGCACCACACGGAACCATCACTAAAGGCTTTTTATCAGAAAAGTCAGAACTGAGTTTCACACTGCATGAGAAAAACATGCCGACTCAAAACACAAACAAATGAAGGAAGCAGGTGCCACAGCCATCAATGGCATGTTTTTTCTTTAAAAATAACTCCATTTTTCTTTTTTTTTTTATAAATTTATTTATTTATTTATTTTATTGGCTGTGTTGGGTCTTTGTTGCTGTGCGCAGGCTTTCTCCTTTTTTTTTAGTTAAGGTGAGTGGGGGCTATTCTTCATTGTGGTGCGCGGGCTCCGTGGCTTCTCTTGTTGTGGAGCATGGGCTCTAGGCGCGTGGGCTTCAGTAGTTGCAGCACATGGGCTCAACAGTTGTGGCTCATGGGCTCTAAAGCACAGGCTCAATAGTTGTGGCTCACGGGCTTAGTTGCTCCGTGGCATGTGGGATCTTCCTGGAGCAGAGATCAAACCCGTGTCTCCTGCATTGGTAGGCAGATTCTCAACCACTGCACCACCTAGGAAGCCCAACAGCATGTTGATATTGCTAAGAATGATTTAGTTTTGGCAAAGCATTATCTTTAATATGTAATATTGATATTATTTTAAATGTTCCTCTGCAGTTTTGTTACATTTGTTCTAATTTCTTTTAGTTGTAGTGATAAAACTGTTAAATAAAAGTTTGTACCTGACTTTTCCTTTCATACATAATTATCATTAAAATAAATATATTTAAGTCGACATTGTGGGTGTGAAAATTTTTCTCTTTTAAAAGAAGTTTACACATCACTCAATTTAATGGAACACTTCTAAATGCATGGTCACAAACTACATTGGTTTGGGAAGCACTGAATCAGTCAACATTCTCCATAAGCTGCCACTGTGCTGTCTATACTCCTTATAGAACAGGTGTGAAGCCAAGTGTCTTACCACAGAAAGCTCAAAATTTAGGTAGAGAGAAAAGGTCCCTTTGAGAAAAACAAACTAAGCCTTTTTTTTTTTTTTTTTTTTGGCCATGCTGCGTGGCATACAGGATCTTAGTTCCCTGACCAGAGATGAAACCCATGCCCCCTGCAATGAAAGCTCGGAGTCCTAAACACTGGACCAGCAAGGAATTCCCAAAATAAACCTTCTTAAGGAGGCTTTTGAGAATCAGATGAAAGCTATTAGAAAACACACATGCACACACATTTATATGTAACTTCAGGGAGTTCATAGATTCCAGAAAGCTGTAGCATGAGAACACGAAAATAATCAGAGAATAAGAATAATTTATAAAAGGCAAATTATTCTATTTAATTGGTAAGTGGAAATGAGACGATGACATGCAACCAAGAAAAAATAAGCAGGGACTAAAAAAGTTGAAAATAACTTTCTAGATCAGTAAGAGAATTAGGAACAACTATTAACAGGTTTGGCTGGTGAAATCTTGCTCAAGTAGAAGTATAAACAATTCCAAATCTCATGATCTCACTTTCAAAGAGTCAAAACACAAAAATCTCATCATTGCCGAAATATTTTTATTTATCAGAAATTTTACTACATAAGAGGGGTACATAAGTACAATATAGGCCTAAGGAGTTACCAGAAATATAAGTACTGAGTTTACTCCAACTAAAGAGATATGGACAGAATTTATAGATGGTTAAATGTAGCAATAAATGATAATAAACTTGAAATATGCAAAGGGTTGGTCACATTAAGCTCTGAGAGGCCAAAGAAATCTCTTGCTTCCCAATGTATTTGATTCATTTTTAGGTGAGAATTAAAGGATGAAACTATCAGATTAGAAATAATTATGAAGAGATACGTTTACTGGTTGCAAAAGAACCACTAAGTAATATTTTGAAAACCCCAACACAATGTTTTGTTGAAATTTATTTTAACCAAGTGCAGACTTTGAATAAATTAAAGGATTTAATTACTAAATTTCATGGTTTGTCATAGAGAAAACATCAAATTTCACTCTATCAAAGATTCATAGGAAAATCATAATAAAAACTGCACAAATTATTTAAATAGCCTAAGTAGATATCAAAGATTTCAGACATGCTCTGAGGAACAGAACTAATCGTCAACCCAAGACCCGTGCATAGCTAATTATCAATCCCAAAACGGAGAAAACCTTCATCACCTATTCAGTTTCTCCTGCAACTTTCAGATCAAGGTTTCATCATTTCTGGTCATATATAAGAACCAGCCATGCGGGAAATTTAATTCAAAGTGCAAGCACAATTTCAACACAAGTTTACTGCATCTCCTTTTTTCTTCACATTTTCCTTTTTATTTTCATGAGAAAGCAAACTGTATCATTTCTTGAAATACACAACCTGCAGGGTGGCCTGGAGTTATCGCTCACCTCGTCTTCTGAAATCACACTATCCAACTACAAGAAAATAATAAAGTCTTCTATGGAAAATGCATCTTATGAAATTACTATGCGTGACCAAACTAGAGGTTCAAACAAGACATTCATTTCTAGGCTTGAACCCCTCTCTCCAGGCCCAAGAATTCCCAGAGAAAAGGTCAATCTCTTATAACACTGATGAGGTTTTTGTCATCTTTCCCAGTAAAGGTGACAGAGCTTTTCCTGACGAAGACTTCTTACCTACTCATCTCCAGAAACCTCTCCAATAATTCAAATTGAAGTGTGACACACAGACCATCTATAAAAAGCCCTCATTGATTAAGATTTTTATGCACAGTAATTCAGAAGCGATAGTTAATGGAAGGCAGACAGTATGTTCTATTTCTTACCAGCTCGGTTATTATTTGAAGATAGCCTCCATACCATCACAGCCCTGAAAAAAAGAATGCTGGCTACTAACCTCTTTTTACAGTGTTTCCATAATTTTCTGAAGATAACATGGATTCAGGGCTCCTTCTAAGATGTCCTTAAAACACTTGTGATACCACCTGATAGGATCACCAGATGTCAGTATTCCCATACTGGCTGGAATTTCAGTGGGAAATCAGTAGAGTCCTGCATTTGAGAAACTGGATGCTGTTCTTTTTTTTTTTTTTTTTTTAAACAGTATCTTAATGCATGTATGCCTTCCTGGCAGCAACAATGCCTTCAATATGATGTGAATATTTTTGGTGATGGAGGCCAGGGAAAATGTGGATTAATAAAACTTTCTAGGTTGCTGCAGATTAACAACTGGAAGTTAATAAATAAAATTCAATGTAATGTTACACCCAGCCCTATTGTATCTACAAGTGATAACTATCGCTTCTTCAGGAACACGTTAAGAAAACTGTTTGAATCAGAGTTAGTGGGCCTCCCTTCACAAACTTCACCATTCCCCCACACGTGGGGGGGGGGGGGAACTTATCCAAAAATAATGCAGAAATTCTTCTCCCATCTCAAGAATTAGAATCCTGTTAAACACCAAGAAAGGTGAACCCACAACTGACATCAACAGCTTGGTGGGGGTGGGGGTGGGGATATAGTAATGGGAACTGAGGTCAGGAGTGAACATTTAAAAGCTTTGGTAAATATTTGAAACCCCCTAAAAATAAGGAAAAACATACTCAGTGAGAAAATACATTTTATACACTTTCAAGTAAGCAGAAATGGATGGCATTAACTGCCTTGTAAGTTCTTCAAGCAGTAGATACATTTTAGGATCTCACACCACTGTGACGTTAAATGAGGCACCTGGGAAATGACATCCCCTTGTCACAGATAAAATAAGTCCTAAGAAGCTATGTTGCCCCTAACTCTGGACCTCCGTGAAAATGTTCATCTCTATGGGCTAGCTGTGAATCTGGAAATGCAGAGAAACCAAAGTAATTCAAGCTGGATACAGAAAGTTTTGGGATAACTTTTCTTTATCCTACACAGCTGTGTGGAGTGGGTCCCCAGCTCCACACCAAGTACGTAACCTCAGTCCTGCCCCAGCAGTTTTATACATCTCAGCTTCTCCTTCCTTCAGGTCCACAAGTTCAGTCCTAAAGCAGGCTCACTCACTCTCCTTTCCTCCCAATTCCCTACATGACATCACAGAATCAGATGCTAAACAGATAGTGACTTCACATATAAAGGCAATTTTCTACTTTTCTGCTTCATACACCCCTGAAAATGTGTTAAAGAATCAAATATATAATCAGGACTTTTTTATCCAAATTCCCTAACTATTCTTCATTGCTACATGTCAAATCTGTCCACATCCTTTAATTTTGTTCTTTTCTCTCACAGTCAAATACATACACCACTGACCTAAGAACAATGAATGTCTGATTGAAGCTAAGTATTAGTCCTTTTTGGAAAGACAAATAATTTCCCTCTGGTGTCAGCTGCATTTAGTTTACGAGTGCTACACATTTTATCACTGATATCAGTATGTCCCTTGCTCTGTTTTCGAGTCAACTTTCTGAAACGATGGTAAAATGTAATGAAGTACTCAAAACAGTGTTTTGCTACCAAGATGGTGATGCTGCTGAAACTACGTTAGCTGGCAGAAAATGGTAATGATTAATACCACCTATGGTATTAGGAAACAGTCGAGAATAAATAAAGGAGCAGTTAAAGGGGGCAAGTTTCAGAGGCTTCTCCTCCAGCTCACATAAAAGATGCTTTGGGGAAAGGATGTCAGGGGGCACAGTAGACTGGTTCTTTAGGTCTTAGGAGGAAATTCTCTTTTATTCATTCTCTTTGGACCAACCTTTCCTTTCCAATATATTCTAAACAGCAGTGATGGGGGTTCCTGTGGAGAGGGTCTCTGTATCACTTAGGATTAGGTGTAGCTGCACCCAAATATTTGGCTTAAGAAAAACAGTGTATTGCTTTCTCATGTAAAAACAGCTCAGAAGCAGGAAACCCATGGCTTATGTGGTGGCTATCAAATCGTCAGATTAAACTATTTCTACCTTTCAGTTTTTCATCCTTAATAGGTAGTCTACCCTCATGTTCTACCTCATGGACCAACATAGCTGCTATAACTCTGGCCAACACAAACGCATTCCACACGGAAAGAAGGAAGCAGAAGAAAAGAAAAAGGTGCTCACCAGCTGTCTATCCTCCCAAGTAACTTCTGCTTAGATCTCATTGGCCAAAACATAAAAGCATAACTACATCCAGCTGTAACAGAAGCAGCTCATAGATATATTCTTTTAATTGAGCACATTACCACCTTGACAAAAAAAAGTTTTATCAGTAAAGCAGAAGGGGATCATGGATACTGGGGATACAGCTGGATGTCTCTGCCAGTGCCCCAGTTGGTATTAGTTCTGGGCTTGAGCCCCATTCCCTGGGGAATCATTGAGGCATGTGAAGGTCCAGCCTTGTTTACCAAAGGGACACCACTGCCAAGGAGGCAACAGCCTTCCATTGGGGAAGAACACCCTTGCTCAGAGTGCCCCTCTGCATCTTCCTCCAAGCACCCTGACACGGGAGGGAGAAAGCTGCCATGACCTCTAGTCCTGGGCAGCTCCATTTCCCCACTTCATTTCAACAACACATTAGGCTGTGCTCTGAAGGTGCATCTGTAAGGTTGAGACACCAGACCGCATTCACAGAGAAACATCATTATAAACAGTGGGGGAGGTTTCCAGGCTTATCCACAAAGGCCTATTTAACAGGTAATGTAGTAGAAACAGTATTCATTGGCCATCATCTAAAGTGGAATTGATTGGATTTCAATAGATTAGTCTTTGCTCTAATGAGGTGTGCAGAAGAGCCTGGATAGAAGGAAAATGAAAACAGTAGCAAGAAGCAACTCCTATTTCTTCCAGGCTTTGTTCTCTGGCAAGTGCCCCTTTCAACTGTTCTCTCCCTAACAAGGAACCTGTCTTATCCCTGTGTTTTTCCACAGTCCTTTCTCTCTGTCAGCAGGGCTACGGAGCCCATTCAGAGGAATTAGTGAGAAAACAAGGAGACATTTCGCAGACCACAACAAGCTTAAGCTGACAAGTAGACTCCACCTTCCAGATGTGAGCAGTGAGGATGAGCATGGAGGGACATTATGGATTAAACTGTATCCCCCAAAGGATGTTGAAGTCCTAACCCCCAGTGCCTGTGAATGTGACCTGATTTGGAAACAGAATCAGATTTAAGATGAGGTCATTAGGGGGGGTCCTATTTCAACATGACTGTGTTCTTATAGAAGGGGGAGATTTGGACACAGGAAGTCGTGCGCACAGGGGGAAATGCCATGTGAGGATGCAGGCAGAGATGGGAGCCAAGCACGTAGAAGCCAAGTCACGCTAAAGCATCAGAAGCTGGGAAAAAGGCCTGGGACAGATTCTCCCTTACAGCTCGCATGAGAAACCAACCCTGTCAACACCTTGATGTGGGATTCCTAACTTCTGAAACTAGAAGTTTCTGTTGTTTAAGCCACCCAGTCTGAGGCACTTTGTTACAGCAGCCTTAGCAGGCTAATTAAACATGGGGTGGCTGGAGCATCTTCACCCGCCTCACTGGGCCGGACAAATGCTTCCTTTCTCTCAAGCATCCACTTTCTGTGTGAGCCTCAAGTGGCCTCTCAAGGCCCTAGTTTTCAGCCACCATCATTCACATACTTGGGGCTCCAGGAATACTCACAAACGGCCAGAGTGAGAGGGAGTATTCCCCGGCATATGGCCTCCCCCTCTAACAAGGATCATCCACCACTATGTAACACAATGAGACGTCAGGCGCTATTAAACGCAGTACCTATGTTTCAAAGTCTGCACACGTGACAGAACTGCATGGGTACGCAGCTGCCTCTGGCTTATGTAGAAACAACTGTCTGAGTGAAAACAGAGTAGGAGTAGAGGATCAAGCAGCAAGAGGCATTGTAATCACTCACTTCTAAGGATTCAACCATCTAAGTGTACTCTGCTTGTCAGTATGTCTCACACACATTCCTCTGCTTCCATAACACCTCTCCTTTCTCTCCCTCTCCTGGTCCTTTGGCCACAGGATCTGTCTGGAAGGTGCTGAGAATGGCAGGGGCTGAAAAAGCTGTTCAAGGAAACTAAACCTTTCAGTGATACAAGTGACCTGAGGGAAATCTCCCTTCCACGCATAGCCACTCTCCATCGTTTAATGTTTTTAATAAAAAATCTAGGAAGGGAGTAACAGAAGGAACAGCTATACCTGAATATCACCTACTCAACTTGATAAATCAAACACCACTGAAACTGCCAGCACCCTTTCCTGATCTCAGTTCCCCTCTCTCTTCCAAGAGGTAAACACCAACATAAATTTGGTATCTCTTATTCTCATGCAAGCCTTTATACTTTTACTACAAAAACAACACATCTAAAGTCAGAGTGCTCCTTAGTCACAGTCCCATTGGTAACTTTTTTTGTTTAACTCTGTCTCTTTCCTTTTTTTCCCTCATCTAGCAAAAGAATAATTATCAGATAAATGTACTCAAACCATGGGAATCATCATTACAAATAGCTTAATCTGATTCCTATCAACTAATATCTATTTTATTTACTGCATTACCTCCTCCCTCCCCTCAATAAAGCTGTGATGTAGGGAGTTCAGGCCAGACCGAGAGGGATTACGCTTTGAATAGTCATCTATTTCTGGCACTCCTCAATTCGAATTGGTAAACAGAAGCCTGTATCAACCATGCTCAAAATTCTCTGACAACAAATCAAAACAAACAAATTAGAATTTAGGATAGGATTAAATTTAAATTGTACTCCTTTATACAGAGAACTGGAAAAACATGAAAACATTAATCCGTCATGAATAATCCATCACTCTTACCTGTTTTCATAAAAGACAAACACAAAGAATAAAATAAAATTGCACTAGACTCAAATACATTAAGTGGAGGACCCAACATCTACCATCACATCTGGCGCATAGCATATTCTTATTGGAAGTTGGAAAAACTTAATGCAGAAATACAATAATTGCTCAGTCAACTAACTAATGGGTTAATCCACGAGAGTATCAAACAGTAAGGAAGAGACATGATTTTAAAACACACATAAAAATATTTATGAAACAACTGTTACATGGTTCTAGGCACGGAGGATATAGCAGGGAACAAAGCTCCCTGGCCCTAGGGAACCTCCACTCCAGCAGGACAGCATGTGCAAAGTTACACTAATGACATATCCCGAGGAACTCTGGGAAAACCTCCCTGATCAATAAATCACTCTACAAATCACAACTTGGATAAGAATGGTCGCAGTGCTGGTTTCTGGGGAAATCTTATAAAGCCCCAAGTGTTAAAGCCAAACAAAGAAAATCTGTTCTATTCCCTAAATGAATATAGCATCTCTTTGTTGACTAGTGGAACTGATTAAAATGTGTTGTTCAGAGTGATTTCCTGCACATAAAAAGCAACAACTTTTCTGAACCTAAATAAAGATCGCCAACAGCTGTAGAGAAAATGTTAACATTTGGAATTTTATAAAAACGAATTACTGAAAGTAAAGAAATCGGTCAGGAACCGAAACAATGATACATGACCATTAGAAACAGCCCGGCACTTCGCTCTCCTGGCCGTTTCCGTTGGAAGACACAACAAATTGTGTGGGCACGCAGGGCACTCAGCTCATATATGACTGGTTGGCTCCACAAAGTATTTCCCAGCTGGAAAGCAAATGGACTCCAAGAATCAATAAGCATCAAAGAACAAGGATTTAGAAGAAAACCTAAAAAAGTAATACACTTAAATGCTGGTGGGGACTGTCTCTACAAGGTGAAGTTATGGAATGAAACTTTTCTTCTTTATACTTCTCTATTTTTCTACAATGGAAATAACCAGGAAAAATGATTAATGCTTTATGATCTAAGAATTTTCACAGTAAAATAAAATGCTACGAGACTACAACACTGAAAATACCCGAAGGAAAAATCATTTAATGTATCAAAAGACACCAGTGAAAACTAAACGCTCTGTTTTTTAAAGTATCTTTTCTCTAAGTGATAAGATATAGGGAAATTCTGAATGCGTTTTGTCCTGTGTTTACTAGTCCTTCCGGAATGATCCCCTGTGTGATTGACAGAAGTATTGCTTAAATTGTTATTTTCTACAAAGGCCAATTAGGCCTAACTTACGAAGATACTATAAATCATACATTATTACTCAAAAAATAGACCACAACAACAGACCACATATAAGTTCATTTTCCAAAAACAAGTCTTGGAAATGCCTCCAAGACTGAATTATTTCCCTCTTTGAAAGGATCCATAGAGGTTCAGAGAGGTCACAATGGACAAACTCTTCTGAAATTAGCAATTTCAACGGAACACCGGTCCCTGGTTCTCCACTGCCGCTACTCAGTGAGCAAATCAGCGCCAAGTCTGATGAGTCCACGAGAGGACATGGGAACAGGGAGAAAATGGAGGGCGAGATGGTGTGGTTTTTAAACCTCTATCACATGACTTACATTGCAGGATTAAAGTACTTCCTGATCACAGAAACACAACTGAACCCAGACCTCTTTGACGACAGGTTTTGAAGACTCATCTTAAGATGAGCTTTTCCCTCCTTCTGCTCTGAACCCCATTTCCCAATAATTGAAAGGTAGGTTATGAAGCCAGAGAACAATTTGTTACGTCGATGAATCCCTCTACCTGCAAGGCCAAGTTTCATCAGCACCCCTCTCCCTGCACTCCAAGCAACTTGACATATATGACTGTGTTCTTAGGTTAAGGTCAGTGCTCTGGGTCACAAGCACAGGCAGAACGATTTCTATACAGGCAACAAAAAGAGCAAGCGCTCGGGCTTCCTCAACGATGTCATTTATACTCTACAGAGAAGACGGATGAGTGGGCGTCTCCCCCAGCTGTGAGGCAGTGGAAGCTGCAGGTCTAGGACCACAACCAAAACAAGCCAGGAATGAGAGGATAACCTGAAATATGTGAGTCGCAACCTCAGAAAGTACCTACAACCCTCAAAGCACCTACTTTCCTCACTGGCCAGCCTCATTTCTTTCTGAGGCAGTTCTCCCAGCGGCTGGCTAGAGAGATTTTTTTCAGCCTTCATTTTGAAGGCTCCTGCTGCCAACACCTGTCTCCATTGTCACTGGCTGACCCCTAAAGACAGATTCCCTAATATTAATGGACCCCAAGAGAACAATTCTCACTGCCAGGCTCACAATGGGTAGGAAAGCCTTCAACTACCTGGCATTTCTTTTAATCAGTTATACTGCTTTGGGGCTCATTTTACAAAGCCATCTGGCTTTGCAGACATCAATGCAAGGACTATGAAAAACCCCACGTTTTACTGGAGTCCCGCAAAGGGGAGAAATCCACTTCAAAGTGTGTTAAGCTCCCAGGGTTCTGGTGTAGAGATTTCTCGCTCCGATTCTTCATTGTTCAGACATCCAAGGAGCCTAGCCATCTAGGACATAAAAGAATTCTTCTGAAAGCACCATGTAAAAGAAAGTGTTTGTTCAGTCACAGTGTCCCTACAAACGTGATCTTATGCTCCACGGCAGGGTGTCTAAGAAGATGAAAATGAAGGGGCCTCAACAGAGCTAGTGGAAACCTGGTCAGGTAAATGGGAGGCTGGGGGACAAGAGCTGTCCGAAATTGGAGAATGCTGAGGTGCCCTCCTTCCTGTGAATATTCTACTCATTCTCACAAAATGTTCCACACCTCAGTATGGCATTAAGGAGAAATGCTTTGAGTTTTTTTCTCACTACTGAATACAAGTGCAATTATATTTAAAATATCCTTACTTTCTATTGGTTTGACAGGTTCGCTTTTAAAGTTTTCTATTCATACATTTCAATAGTCCTATCCCTTTTTAAGAGATAGTGAGCTGGCTTTTAACACATCCCATACTAGGAAAAGGGACCAATGGTATCTTTTTTTTTTTTTCTTAATACAAAGAGTTCTTTCATTCATCAGGATTTGAATGTTAGCAGAATCTACAAAATTCAAGGAGACTGACATATCAACATTTAGATGTATAAAAGTACTATGGGGATTAATAAACCTAACCCAAATTTAATGTACCATTTTAAAAAGTCATCCTCTGACATAACTAACCTGGAAGTTAAATGCAGCCAGAGGTTCAATGTCACCAGCTCACAATAGGTTTCTCAAAAGAGGCAGTTATTCCTCTCTGAGGCACAGAGAATGAGGGTCATTGACTACTGACCCAGTGGCTTCATGCAAATAAGTAGAGCCCTCTTGACACATTTCTTAATGGCCAGAAGACCTGGCAGCAGAAAGGACAAGTGCTTGGGTCACAAGTACAGTTGATTTATAATTTCTGCAATGAAACCAGAGACAGGATGGGGCCTCACTCCAAAGGAACGTTATCTTCTTTGGTGATAATACACTTGACTTCCAACAGACCTGTTCAAAATGAAGCAATATGGAAGTCTCATCCTTGCATTTGATCTGCTGCATCGATATTTTGTTCTACCTCCTACATGCAGGTAGGATTTAATAAGAGAATGGTATTAAATTAGAACAGTGTTAGTGAAGTTACATTTTACTGTGGCCATTTGTGACCTTTACAAGTTTTAAATTGATAACTAATGTATGCAAAATATTTACCTTGATTCAGTTTCAATTTTTAGTTATAAGACTTTTTCATCTTTCAAAAGTACAATGTCACATAAGGTTATTTTACTCTAGTTTGATCTAGATTAAGAACATCTATGAATTAAGGTGGGTTCTGGCCCTAAGGAGTATTGCTTTGGACATAATACCTGAAATATTTTTGAAGGTACATCTTTGTTCTTTGGCCAACACGGTAATATCATCACTTGCTTAGTATCTTCATGTAAGACAGAGAGGCTGAACATGACCTTAGTTGATTCATTTAAATCCACATATATGATTATTTTTACCCAATGCTGCAGTTTTGGGGCCTTTCCTTCCTCATTTCTTAAGTCCTGTGAACAGTATTTTAATTAGTCCAGTGCTTGTATCTTCTCAGTTTATCGCTTCAAGTCATCTAAATCACAGTGGCTTTTTGGCTATGATGGCGCACTTGTAGCAACTAGAGTTCTTCTAGCTTCAAACACAAAAAACTCTATCTGTTGCCGGGGACTCTGCTACAGCCACTCCATCCCCAGGTCACAAATGGTTATGGTGTTTTACAAAAAAAGAGAGGTTCTCTGTCCTAATTTAAACAATTCTATCTTCCAGAGTCTACACTTAGGCAACCCTGGAGCAAGTTAAAGCCTTAAATATTTGACATATTATAAAAGAAACATTCCTTTATTATTAATCTTATGATATCCTTATTCGTTGCTTATTTACTATGACTTTAAGTTCCTGTAATAGCCTACATATACTTAAAAACAACTTTATAATTAACAATACAGAATTTACACACTTGCAGAATATTTAAAATATACTCTAATTATATCTTTTTTAAAAATTGAAGGATAGTTGATTTAAGATATTGTGTTAGTTTCAGGTGTACAGCAAAGTGATTCAGTTTATATAGATATAAAAAATATATATATACACACACATATACATATGTATGTAAACATACATATATAAATACACATAAATTCTTTTTCAGATTCTTTTCCATTATAGGTTATTACAAGATATTGAACATAGTTCCCTGTGCTATACAGTAAATCTTTAATTTATATATTGTAGTGTATGTCTGTTAATACTATACTCCTACTTTATTCCTCTCCCCTTTCCCCTTTAGTAACCATAATTTTGTTTTCTATATCTGTGCATCTATTTCTGTTTTGTATATAAGTTCATTTGTATTATTGTTTAGATTCCACATATAAGTGATATCATATAATATTTGATAAACATTAATAGAAAAATATATTTATGTTATCATCTTTATCTATTTTGATGATTAAAACAAGTGCAGGAAACAATTTGAGTTGGTCAAAATACAGCTTATCGCGAAACATGAGAAATGTAATATGCCTTTCATACAGTACAGTTTATATCATTTGTCAATCTATTGACATAAAACATGATTGACTCTTGGCAGGCTCAGATTGTTCAACGGCTTATAATTACCATTTCCTCTGTCACTTAAATTTCCACTATTGGCCAGGAGAAGTTCCTTCAGTATGGTTCATCTCCTTACAGCTCCACACACTACTGAAAGCAACCCTGCTCTTTAGCAAACAAACAACCCCCCCAAAACAAAAACAAACCAAAAAAACCCACACAAAAAACTGTTTTGAAACCAACAAAATGTTCCCTTATCCCAACTATAGCATCCAGTTATGTTCCAAAGAGTCTTGGTGTAGTCTTGGAAAGTAGTATTAGAGATAAAATTGAGGTACATGGGGTGTCTACTAGCTGATTTCATATGAGTACTGGATGGAAGCCAGGCAGGGACTATTCATTACCTACTTTAGAACAGGGCAGGAAAATTATATTTGGTTTCAACATAGTAAATATTATAAGTTCATATAGAAGGTTCAAAGTGAACTCTAACTTTACTAAGTGCTTTTTTGGTCTTGATGTGAATAAATTAGTTTCCTCCTCTTCTTAAAATTACCATCTTTAATATTTATACACATGCAAAAAATTGCCACACCAATCCATTTACAGCATTTGAATTATATTATTGAAAGTACTAATAATCTCATTTTTAAAAACATAATTATACTTTTCAAGTATATCACTCAGTAATAATCTCAATATATTATTTCACCAATTCCTTTTTGGCCATAGAACAAATTAATGGCTCTTTTTTCTATTTAACCAAGTAAACATGGGTAGAACCTGCATGAGGATGTCCCTTTATTTTCATAAACAAAATACAGACTTCATGCGTAGATGTATATGTGTTCATTTGTAAGACCATATTACCATTATTTTTAATCACACACAGTTTTAGAGTTTAGCTCCAATATTTCAGATGCCTTTAGAGAAATGCAAAGGTATTTATTAACTTAAAGCTATAAGTAAAGTTTCCAAAAAAAGCTATTAAGAATGTCAGTGAACATAATTTAGTATCACATTAATATAAATTTGACATTAAGAATTGTCAAAAACATAAAATATTAGACTACTTTACCCCAAATTTCAAATGCGACAATTTCTTAAGCCAACATTGTTTAAATTTTAGAAAAATCAAACCATAAAAGACTGCAAAACACATAGTTTATTATGCACTTCAGTTACAGTTCTTTGTTCATATTTTCATATTTACACACCCCTCAGCCAATCCTGGTACGGGTATACTTTATAGTTCATTACATAAACAGAAATACAAATTATTTATAAGGTCACTTTAGTTTTATTATAATCTAATTTTTAGACAGATTAAAATATGTCTTTCCCGCATCCCCATTTTGCATCTTAGGGTAACTGTACAGCTATCAGAAGAACAAAAGTAAAGTCACATTTAAAGAATTAAAATTCACAGAAAAAAACTTTAGGTTATCAATAAATATTTTCCAATTAGTAACATCAAACAAAGAGATCTCCAAACTGAGAAATAAATTTTTTGGTTTTATTTATCATGTGTTATTATATATCATATTCAAAATATTTAAAACTCCCCATCTTTAAGTTTTAAAATTTAACTTAACCAGAACAATATGAAACAAAAAATAAATGGCTAAAAACAATCATGAAAAGTATGAAAAGCAGACCCGTGAGGGAGAACTTACCAGACATTACAACTCACTAGAAAGCCACTGCATTCAAAACAAAATGGTGCTGGCACAGAAATAGACAGATAGATATGGCATCTTTATATGTGACAAGGGTAACATTTCAATCCCATGAAAAATAGAGTTTCTCATAGTAACTAGGACTTAAGTAACTGGTTATCCATCTTGGGGGAGAAAAAAGAAAGAAAGATAGAATCCTACCTCATATCATGTACAAAACTTAAAACTGGAGTAAGATTTGAATGTTTTTAAAAATGGGGAAGAATATTTACAAGAATATTTGTATGACCACGGGATGGACAATGCCATCCTGAGAAAACGGATAACAGAAACAAAGAAAAAGAAAGACATATTGGATTAAATAATAACTAACAATTTTCTTTTGGTAAAAGACATCATACACAGAGACAAGAACTACAAAGCTATATTTGCACATACATAACAATAAAACACAATAAATACCTCCCAGAAATTGTGACAGAAAAAACTACCAAATAGAAAAATAGACAGTGAAAATAAAAAGGAAATGAAAAAAAGAGAAATTCAAATGGACAATAAACATGAAAATATATTCAACGCCAGTGGCAGTCAGTGAAGAAAATGCAAATTAATGATTAGAGATAATAAAATTGGCAAGAATTAAAAGGAACAGTGGCATCCAATGCTGTTGAGAATGTAGGAAATGCATTCTTATGTGCAAATATGATTTGCTATTCCTTTGGGGAAAAGAATCTAGAAATATCTATTAAAATTAAAAATACACATACCGTTTGACCAAGCAATTCCACTTCTGGGAATCTATCCTATAGGGGGAGAAAAAAAAGGACCAGTACGTGAGGACATAGGTACAAAGTTGTTTATTGCAGCATTGTTTGTTGTGGGGTAGAGGAAGAGGGGTGACTGGGAATAACATGAACGTCCATTAATAAGGAAATGGTTAAATGAAACGTGGAATATCTACATTGTAGAATATTGTGTATTATTAAAAAGAATGGGATAAATCTGTAGATAGTGACTTGGAAGGCTGGTAAGGTTAGAAAAGCAAATTGAAGAGCTATAATTCCATTATGGCAACAGCAACAATCACAAGAAAACAATGGACGTGCAGACATCGCATGTACATGGAGTAAGGAATGGAAGAACACAGACCAGATTCACAATGGCCACCCAGGATTGGGAGTGGAAACAGGGAATGGAAGGGATGGGAATTATTTATGTCCTCCTAGTGTATCTCTGTGCTGTTTCACTAGTTACTATGAACTCTATATTAATTTTACAACTTTCAAAATACATTTAAGGAAAAAAATTAGCTTTTATTAGTGGTAGCAGAGCAGAAGTATTTCCAGACGTTCATCTTTCGTAAAATAGTAGCAATTAAATAAATATTCCCTTCTTTGCTTATGCCAGTCATTGCAGTGTTCATTTTTGATTGCTCTCCCAATGTCCATTCTGTCTCTCTCTCATATGTGTTTCAGCCATGTGGTTTTGGTGGGGTTGATTCCATCCATTCCCAGAAATTCCTGAATGGTCTAAGCTGGTTCTATTCACCAGAAATACAGTTTGGAGCCACTTACACGATTTTAAAGTTTCTGGTAGTCACAGTAACCGTGAAACCTGCTGGCAGGCATCTACCAGCTAGGAAGGAAGCCTGCCTTGGGATGAAGGAGACACTGGGTGCTTGTGTTGGCAATGAACCTCTGGATCAATCCTTACAAGAAGCCTGGACTTTTTAGTAACATTAGCTGGTAAATGTCCTTTATTTTTTTCAGCCACTTTGAGTTAGGTTTTCTATTACTTGCAATCTAGAGTATTCCAATTGATAAACTCATCTATGGACAATGCATGTCTAAACAAATACTTCCTTCTTAAGTGAATTAACTCAGATGGTCAACATTTCTTCATTTGTAGTCAAGGCATGCTTTTGTTAAACTATCCTTACTTGATAACACTTTTAGGCATCTTCTGCAAACATGCCCAAGAAGATTTCCAAAGACTAATTCCTGATCATGCAGGGTACCTTTGTATGATCACCAGGGTATTTCTCCCTAAGACAATACAGGCTTTAGAGCAATCAATGAGCTCTCGTTCCATCCTCTTTTATGGTCCTCCCTTTCTAGACCAGTGTTCCCCACCTTTGGCACTATTAGCATATTGGGTAGCTAAGTCTTTGTTGGGGGGTGGAGTGTGGTTTCCTGTACACTGTAGGATGTTTAGCAGCATACCTGGCCTCTCTCTACACACTAAATGATAGGAGAAATTTCCCCCCTCCCCAGTAGTTGTGACAATCAAAAATGTCTCTAGACACTGTCAACTGTCTCCTTAGGGGACAAAAATCACCTCTGGTTGAGAACCACTGTTCTAGACCAACAATTAGTTCTAATATGCAACTGACCTTCATTGTTTTATGACATGAATCCCTCCTCCCCCGTACAAGTGTCCCCTGCATTATGATTTTTCCAGACTTTGTGGCTCTCTCCTCGACTAGACATGAATACTAGAACCTTGTCTGGCCACACTCTTTCTCCTCTACTCCCTGCCTATGCTAAACCAGAGCTCTCCACTGCAGGTCCGCTTTCCAGGAGAAATGCAGCTAGTCCCCTCTGACTTCAGCTTGACATCATTACCTGAAGCTGCTGCTTGAACCACCCACCCAACCATTTCTTTGGCCTTCTTTGAGGGGATATTTGCTCATTTGTGGTCACTCATTCCTCAATTCAGCCTACCCTGGCTGGGTCTGCTACCTCCTCCATCACTATATCGTGGGGGACAATTCCATTCCAGATTCTCCACACTGTATCAACTCACATTCCTCCCTAATCCATCCCTAAGACTAAAGATAGGTTATAACCACTGGAAAACTTTTCATAGCTTCTCAAATTGATCTACAGATTTAATGCAATTCCAATAAAAATCTCAACAGGCTTTTGGCAGAAATTGACAAACTGATTCAAAAGTTAAAGAAGCTAGAATAGTCCAAACAATTTTGAAAAAAAATGAACAAAGTTGGAAAACTAACACTATCTGATATCTGAACTTACTATAAAGCTACAGTAATCAAATCAGTGGGGTACTGATACAAGACAAACAGGCCATGAAACAGAAAAGTCTGTAGATCGACACCCACATATGGACAACCAATTTTCAACAAAACTACAAAGAAATTCAGCAGAGAAAGGACAGTCTGTTCAACAAATGCTGCCAGAATAGATACCTGCATACAAGAACATAAACTTCGACCCATAATTCATCCATATACAAAATTAACTCAAAATGGATCACAGATGTAAAAATCTAAAATTTTAAATCTAAAATTATAAATTTAACGGGGAAAAAAAAGGAGAAAACTTTTGTGATCCTGAATCAGTCAAAGATGGCTTAGATGCAACACCAAAACCATGACCATTTAAAGAACAAATTGATAAATTAGAATTCATCAAAACTAAAAACTTTTGCGCTTTAATGGATGCTGTAAAGAGATTGAAAACACGAGCCACAAGCGGGGAGAAAATCTACCAATCATGTACAACAGCTTTATTTATAATGGTCAAAAACTATAAGTGACCCAAATGTCCATCAACAAGTGGATGGACAATCAGACTATGGTGTAGCCATCAAACAGGATTTTATTTAGAAATAAAAAGTAAGGAACTATTGACAAATGTACAATAAAGCTGAATCTCAAGATGATTACGCCGAGTGAAAGAAACCAGACAAAAAAAGAGTACAAACAGTATTGTTCCATTTGTTTAAAATTTTAGGAAATGAAAACTAATTTTTAGGGATGGAAAGTATCCGTCTGATAGGGCATGTGGGGATGGGGGAAGATAGCAAGTACACACTGATAAGAGAAAACTTCGGGAGGAGATGGATATTCCATTACCTTGACTGTGGAGTTGGTTTCACAGGTGTGTGTGTGTATACATATGTCGATTTATGAGATTATATACTTATTAAGTGCAATTTATGGTATGCCGATTATAGGTCAACCAAGTTTTTTTTTTTTTTTTTTTTTTTTTTTTGAAAGGGGAGGGGGAAGCACTGTTAGCTGTTGGGGAAAACATTTAACTGTTAGGGTTAAGCAGCTCTTGGGACAAAGAGCCTAAATTGGTTCATGCTACATGGGATTTCATGAGAGGAAGTGGTTTTGTTTTCGTTTTGTTGTTTTAAATTCTGCTGTGGTTTAATACAAATAGAATTCACAATTCCTGGGTACTTAGCACAGCCTAGGTGAATTAAACAGTAGATAAAAGGCCCATGGGTGGGAAGAGACCACACAAGAGGCTTGAGAAGTACCCATCTGAACTATGTTTGCTTTCATTTTCCTTTCAAGTATCTCCCCAGATAACCCCCACCATCACCACTCCCTGCTGTGGTCTTAAGGATGTGTCCAACCAACATCCTCCAGCAAAAAAAATGAGAATAGAGCTAAGTGGCCTGAATTCTCAAAGATAATAATTAAGTAACATGTTTTTTAACAGATGTTTGATGACACTATTTTTTCCCTGTGATTCTACCAGAATCTACTGCATTTACATACAAATTGGTAATACCTTAGAATCCCACCTAAAAAAGCCACTGTTATTCCCCTAAGACATGAAACCATGTACTGATCTATTAACTTCATTTCAGTATATGATGTCAAGTGCATTTTAAAAATATACCCCACAGCTTCCAAGGGCGTCCTTAATCCACAAGGACTGGTTTTAGCGTTTAAACTAATTTATCCTAGACATAAAGAACCTTCTGCTTATTTTCCCAGATAATTGATTCTTGATTTGTTAAGATACTAAACACTATGCTTTACACCCTGAAATATCAACCCCCTGGTGAACTCACTCATGCGCCCCTCACAGAGCAAATCCGCTCAGCGAGGGGCCAAGGGAAGCTCAGGAAAGCAGACCATTCCCTCCCTTGGACCCACGGCCAGTCCAGAGAGATGATCCCCACTGTCTCTGCAGTAAATATCACTTGTCCCACAGCAGCGACACGGGGATGTCAGAGGGTGCCAAATTCTCTAAGAAAATGCCTGCCTCAGTTTTTGAAAAATACAAATAAATCCAAAAGACAACCTCTGCCTCAAAGCTGATCTCCCTAAGTAAAAGCACACCGCTACCACCAATAACAGTACAATCAGCATTGGAAAATCAGGGTTTAGTAAGAGCTCAGCAATCGGCTAATGACACCACCAGGTTAATCTCACTGATCTCTAGGGCACAGCAAAGTTAGAAATCATTTTTCCTGCACAATAAAAAGCACAACGCTTAGGCCAAATTAACATTTTCTAGTAGAGGAGGAACACTTTTACCTAAGCATCTACAAAATAGGCAAATATTTCTTGAAAGATTACTTTATAGTTCTAGAAAACAGTCATTTAAAAATCCTTTCCCTCAATATATCATGCCTATTTAAATTTATTATCATTAGAATTTTCATTCTTTAAAAATACATTTAAATTTACCCTTCCATGCTAGGCACCCATTTCCACAGGTCACTAAAATTCACAGAATATACTTAATAAAACTTTTTCCTCTCATGCAATTGTATTTACGGAACTATCTGCATACAATTTCCTTATGCTTTGAGTCAAAAGCTACCTGGGTGATGCCTGAGGTGAAGCAGATCCCAGAAGGCCACCAGGAAGAGAGGTAGGTGTACGGGTGCTGGCATGTTCTACAGGCCGCATCTTATATTCCAACCATCCTCATCCCCGAAGAGGTGACGTTATATAACAACATGTTCAAAGACAAGGCATACGTGTATTCAGATGAAAGAAATGACCTGTCAGAATTCTCAGAGGTTGAGGCCTCTACTGCAGAAGAGCAGAGAAGGAAATCCTAAGTTACTTTTCTCCCAGCTGCTTACATCTGACAGTCAACTGCCACAAAGAATCAAAGAGTAGGCATTGGGAAGGTGGGAAGGAGTTGTGTGTGGGGGGGTGGGGGGGATATGGGGATATGTGTATAAAATACAGCTGATTCACTTTGTTGTACAGCAAAAACTGGCACAACAGTGTAAAGCAATTATATTCCAATAAAGAGATTAACAGACACACACAAAATAAAATAAAAGAGAAAACCCTAAAAAACAAATAAAAAAAAATGATGAAAGAATACTAAGATGAAAAGCATGGAAAAAAGCCATAGAAAAAAGGAGATATTTGATCACATAAAATTATGCCAATATATTTAAACAAACTTTAAATTCAAAACAAATTTTAGAAAAAATCAAGCGATACAATTTTAATATCATAAGTATACAAAAAGCACTTATAAATAAAAAAAGAAGAAATTAAAAACCAAAAGCATGCAAAATGTTCAACTGTACTAGTGATGAAATATGTTGATTAAAAAAAAAGAGCAGGGAGTCTAATTCTCGGGAGTCAGAATGGCAAAGGAAAAGAGATTAGAGATTCTAAGGAGGAGCACTGAGGCACAAGCAAAATCTTGCAGCCACCAGCCACCTCTCCACGGTTCCCCTCCGAGGGCCCACCTTACGATAGCATTATGGTGTCAGGAGAACAGTACAGAATTCAGCTGCCCTTCTCACACGTCTCACTGGATGATGGACACATTTGGGGACCGCCAGTTACCGCAGCGGGGACCGCCACACCCACCAGCATAGCCATCGCTAGTCTCACTACTAGCCTGAGTAATCTCAGTATCCTGAGAGTGCTGTGTGTGACTCAAGGTCTTCCCTCCGGTTGCACTCTTAAGTGGAAACTCTTCAGAAGAGTTTGAGGCCGTGCTTTGCAAATGTTCACAGAAACCATGGCAAGCAGGGTGAAGTCAAGTGTACTCTGTGAAGTCCACCCTTTATATCAGCAGGCCCTAACCTTTTTGGCACCAGAGACCGGTATCGTGGAAGAGAATTTTTCCACGGATGAGGGGTGGGGCAGGGATGGTTCAGGCAGTAATGCAGGCGATGGGGAAAGACAGATGAAGCTTTGCTTGCTGGCCTGGCGCTCACCTCCTGCTGTGTAGCCCAGTTTCTAACAGGCCACGGACTGGTATCAGTCCACCACCGATACCAGTCCGTGGCCACCGGACGGATACTGGGGGTTGGGGACCCTGCTTTATATGACCCACACTGTGGATGTCGATGCTGTAATTCACGTCCTTATAGAACAAAAAACACACCCACACCCTTGCTCATTATCTCTTTCTAACTCAAATGTATTGTCCTGAAGAAGGAAAGTTTGCTTTCCAGTCCCTAGTGGGTGGGAGCCCTAAATTGTGGCCACAGTTCATGGTCAAGGAAAAATCTGAGCACAAGCAAATCTCAAATCCTCTGAGTTGTTAAGAGACTCACTTAACAAACAAAGGTATTTCAAATCAGGTTTCTGTTAAGGTTTCTTCCATCTCTGAAATCCTTTGATTACACTTTTCTACATAGACATCTATAATATCCCACTTCATTTTCCTCAGCAACCGTCTGTCTCAGAACACAGTTTTGAGAAGTAACCTGTACACCATGCTGAGAAGGATGGGTTTCAAGTGATGGATTATTCTAGAAGAGGGGCCACTGAGCACAGGGAGTTCCTTCACAGCTTCCTTGATGCTACAGAACATGTGTGGAGTCTGTCTTCACCATACACCTAGAAACTGCCTGATACCAGGGGTTGACCTTGTAGGGACACAAGGAAAGATCCACCCAAGGATATGGGGTCAGCTGCCCTCTTTAACACCTTTCTGTTGATGGAAGGGTTGGTATACAAAGTCTCCCCTCCCAGAAAATGCTACTCAAACGATCTGCTTTGAAGGGAACTCCTTCAGCCTACTTGGCAGTCTTTTGCCTAACACGACAGGACAAAAAGAAGTGATTGGTGGTGGTGGTGGTGGCTTAATTCCCAACGTATGCCAGGTACTGTTATAAACATTTTACAAATATTAACTAATTTAATCCTCAAAACATTCCAAGATAGAATAGTATACACGCTTTTACAGATGAGGAAACGAAGACACAAAGAGGTTAAAGCAACCTCCTGAGGGTCACACGGCTGGTTAAACACCAGAGGTAGGACTGAACCCAGGCAGCGTGGCTCTGAAACCCCTACTGAATAACAGACCTGAGAAGGTGGCTTTTAGGGAGAGAGGGCAGGCACCCGCCTGCCTCAGGCTTGCTGAAAGGATGCTCACCGAGAAAGTCTCCCAAATTCCTGTCTGACTCAGGCTTGCTAAAAAGTCATTCGAGTAAATATGAAATAGAGAATTTTCCCTCATGCCTTGGGACATTCGGAAGCCCACTTTGCCACTACGCACACCCTGAAGCTCTCCTAAGAACAGCAGATCCCAGCTGGGGGTGGCATTCTAGATTCACCTTGAGGATGAGCTCAAAGTCCACCAGCCTCCAGCTCCCCCGGCCTCTGCCCCCAGCACACGTACACATAGACTCTGATTTGCACCCTCAAGTGTGTTTGGAAATGCACACACACATTTTGATAAACTTCCCTAGGTGACCCAGCTCTCCCTCCCAGGGAGCAAAACTAAGGTCTTCCTAATAATTTTCAAAGATGAGAAGATCAAGCCTACATTGTTTCTATCGTCCAGGTCTCCTCCCCACCCGCCTCACAGAAGATGAATGCAGGCATGATGCGGGAGGCCGCAAATACATACCAAATACCAGACTGGCTATTCGATGAACATATAAATGCAACTGACATTCTTCCACAGTCTGAAATCCTCTCTTTACTCTCAGGATATATTACACCATTCTCTTTTTATATAAACATGCCACTTTAAATGCTAATTCGGATGCAACACTCAATTTTTTCTTCGTTTTGTTTCTGGGTTTCTAACATTCAAAATGACACTGGACTTGCATTTGGCTTCGACAATAGATATTTTGAATTCTTCAATATTTGTGAGGGTGGGGAGGGAAGAAAGTACTAAGAGGAAAACTAAATTTATTTTAAAACTTATCCAAATATGGTTTACGTGCCCTTTATTTTGCTTGCATTAAGCCCTTTCCCTCTCTTTCAGAAAATGTTGCCTTCACTTTGCTGAAAATCTCATAAATCTAATTCGACTCAGTTGTAAAACCAAGGTGATTCCCTCTCCTTGCATTCTAGAAAGAACCTCATTTTACTCAAACTACTTTTCTAAACAGCTCGTCAAGGCAGTGTGTTCTGGCTGAAATACAACCGGCCTGAACATAAGTCTTCTTTTTAAAAAATACACCGACCTACATATGCCAATGACATCAACCTGAGCCTATCCAATTACATAGAAGGTCACTTCCTATCTTGTCTCAAAATGAGGAATTTCAAACTATCCTAATCCAGGGCACCCAGTTCAACCTATTGACAGTGAGACAAACCGTCTTCTAAGTCCAGCAGGCCCAGCTCCACCCAGAAGTTTCCAGTAACCTTCAGGGTCCTCTGTCTCTGTTGTCCTAACCACTCTGACAGCACTCTCTCCCTCTGCTGCTCACTCTGGTCTTCCAACCCATACCTGAACCCCCTTTCCTGCCCCTGTCCAAGAGAGACAAAATGGGAAGGACGTGAAATAACTTTATCATCTTTCGCACATACATGTTAACTCATACATGTGGCAAAAGGGTTCTGGACAACAGCTCTCCTTGTCTGTCCCCGGTCCACCAGAAGCATCCCATTAGTGAGTCATATTATGTCGTGATAATGCAGCTTAGGGTCACCTTGCCCAAAGGGATGTACATTTCAATGAGACCCTGAGGAGAACATACCCTTAAGGTCCAACTGAATGAAGTTCAGCTCTTTCAGATCCAACTGAATGGATGTCTGGCACTGTGGTAAGTGTGTTTAAGATCCCTGTCTTCTCTGTGGATAGGAAGATGGACCTCCTAGCAGACCTGAAGCTACTGTATGCTGGCAGGATCTTACCCTACTTAGTCGATGGCCAGCTCTGCTAGACCCCAACCATTTCAGAATAACAATGAAAGGAAAGGGGGAATGGAGACGGGAAAAAACTCTATGGAGGGAAACAGCTGCTGGACACTAGTACTGTTGCTAGATCGAGAAGTTAAAATTCAGCCAAGAAGATTCCTAAACAGCTTTTAATAATTTCAGTACTCCCAGAAATGTCTCAGCATGCAGAAACATACTTCTCCAGGCCTTCTGCGCACAGGAGGAACTGCTTTCTGCTTTGGGTTTCCGCTCTGTGTGGCCAAAAAACATAAAGCCAAGAAACTGACCAAGTGTCAGTCACTGTTTCTACTAAAGTAAAGCGATAACTGCAGATGGTTCTATGGATCCCAGAACTACAGGGCTCCATGAAAAAATGCCCTCATGCTCACAATTAAAAGACGTGGAAGAAAGGCTATTTTTGATAGCAAGAATTTTCTTGCTAAGAAGAGATAATGCAGTTTCATTCTCTGTGCCGTGGAGTGGGGTGGGGTGGGGGGTCTGAAAGATCATTAAAAAGCAAGATTGGAGGAGGCAAGGGAGCTGGCCCCAGCCAATTTCCTGCCCCTCTCTCCAGGGAATTCCAAGATAAAAAGAAGCTCCCTCTGTCTGTAGGGCTGTTTATTTGAGCAATAAACAAAACATGAGGGGGTCTTTTAAAATTAAGGCGGACCTTGGTTTTGCTCTGAACCATCCAATAGCTCAGGCCTTGGGCTTTTATCGTTTTTCCACTTTCCCCATCTGAAAACAAACACCACCCAGAGAGCTTTGCACTTAGAAATGTCATTTTAGGACCCAAGTTCAAAAGACTAGTTAGGGGACCCACTATTAACTTTTTAATAAATATGGACAGTTTAGACTCTGTTATTAGAAATTTTACGCCATAAATACTGTCTTGTATCTGGAATTAGCTTTTAGCCTTTGCTCAGTATTGCATTTTTTATAATTTTACATGTTGATGCATATTCTCTAGTTCAGTCATCCTACCTGCTGTACAGTATTTCACTGCATGACTACATCATGATTTATTCAAAGAATATAGATGTCAACAGGTAGCTGAGAGGAAGGGGAGGAGAGAGTATGGTAACTTTCATTCCAAGGAGGAACTGAAGGAATGTGCTAGAAGAATCTGGGAAAACAGCTACTCTTTGCAAGAAGAAGACAGCTAGCTAAAATTCACATATACAGGGACCCAGAGTGGAGATGGCATTTGGAGTCTTGAAGTTGGTAAAGAGGTGGAAGAGCCTCTGGAAAACTGATCTGGGGTCACTTGGTTCCTTAGTAACATCAGATCTAGAAAGAAATTCCTTTGACCTCTCTTGTCTGCTGAGCTTTGCACCATTAAAAACAGAAAAGTCACAATCATTGTCTTCGCAACCTTTTAAAACACATGTGAAACACAGACTTCAACTTAGTCCTTGACAAATGATCATAAATTACAAATTAGTGGAGATCTGGATTGCTTCTTTTCTAGACAGAATATAGTTTGCTTTCTTATCCTTTTTAATTAGTAATAAAAGGAAAAACCTACTTTCTGTGTTCTTTTATTTGTAAAAGCTTTAACTTTTATATAATACATATGTGCTTTATATAACACGTTTTTATCACATGATTCCAGACAAACATTATCTATATGCTTACTTAAAACAATACTAAAAATTTTTTAAATCTGATAAATCTATGTGTCTGAATGAATTAAAATATTATCCTTCAAGACACACAAATTAGAAGTGGCAGGGGTTTCCTAGGTGGCGCAGTGGTTGAGAATCTGCCTGCCAATGCAGGGGACACGGGTTCAATCCCTGCTCCAGGAAGATCCCACATGCCGCGGAGCAACTAAGCCCGTGCGCCATAACTATTGAGCCTATGCTTTAGAGCCCGTGAGCCACAACTATTGAGCCCATGTGCTGCAACTACTGAAGCCCACGCGCCTAGAGCCCATGCTCCACAACAAGAGAAGCCATGGCAATTAGGAGCCCGCGCACCACAACGAAGAGTAGCCCCCACTCACCGCAACTAAAAGAAAGCCCACGCACAGAAAAAAAGACCCAACACAGCCAGTAAAATAAATACATAAATAAATTTATATAAAAAAAAAAGGAAGTGGCAGATATAACAAAACCAGGTGCCTTCTTCCAAGAGCACAGCTTTTCGGAAGGTACACGCCCTCTAACAAGTTCGGTCGCATTGCCGGGTGCCACAGGCAATGAGGAACACATTAAATTGTACAGTTGCTCGCTACTGACGTGGAAAGACAACTCAACAGAAGAGCAGGACAAATCCTCAGTCTTTCTGGGAGAAGGTAATAAAAGATTGAAAGCATTTAGTGCAGTAAATAAACTGAGGAAATGCTAACAAGTTTAATGATCAGGTACCATGATGCAGGCTAGCACCAATACCTAATAACACATGTGCCCTTCTTCATTAGATTTGTATTAAAATCACTGGAGCATTTATTTTATAAGTATTTTCTTTTTCTCAAAGTCATAAAAGAACCCTGCATGAGAAGAGTAATGACCGGCATTCTGTGTCGTGGTCACTGAAAACCCAGAGTGGCATTACGTCCCAGAATATCTATGTCATAAGTCAATCCTTTTGGGAATGTTTGTCTTTAATAGAAAATTAAAAAACAGTGTATTTATTTCTTGTTTGCTTTACTTGAAATTATTAATTTTTCCAAAATTCACTAAAAAAGGCAGATTTATGTTGACATATATATGATGCTTTAGTCCCATCATCAGATTGACAGATCAACTGATTTATATTAGGAGGGGATTTTAATTGGCTTAAGTGTAATTCTTTTCTCTTACTAAGTATTCAAAGCATGCACTCCAAATAAACTCATGCCATCATCCTTTTTTTTTTTCATTAAAGATTTCATGCTCTCAAGTAGAGAAATTTAAATATTTTCCTTATCAGGTATTTCCCCCATCAACTCATGGCTATCAGCTATCATGAACAGAACTGAGACTTACACAAGTACAAAAGGAGATATGGCCTACTTTGCTAATTAACATTATCACGATAATAATTTATAGGAAACATACCAACTTAAAGCACCATCTATTATAAAGGCTAAAAGGAAGATCTGACTAAAGTTCTAAAGTTTTTAAATAAAGTATAAAAGACAAGCCTAAGATAGTTTAAGCACTAAACAAAATTCTGAGGGAGAAGAGATTTTTGTCTATAAAGATACTTTATGTAGGTATTTCTGTCTTCTTATTTCTCATCATGATGGGAAATATCAAAAAGTTTGAACTTTTATAAGTCTACACAAGAGTCCTAATCATAATGCAGAAGAATGGAAGATTTTGATTCTAAGGGCATTTCCTATGATTAGGCCATTAACCTGTAGTGTCCAGATATGTAAGCTGGAAGCTAGTGAAAATTTATTTAGGTGCATTCTCCAAGAATGCTGATCCAGTATCCTCCCCGCAACTAAAAAAGTAGAGACCAAAATGGATAGTAATGAAATGTTCATGGCTGACGAACTTTTGGCTCCTAGGTGCAAAGACTGAAATTTTCCTAAATTTAGTCAAAAGAATGAATTCTTTCAACAGTCACCACATACATTTCTAATCCTCCCAGTTGAGATTTGCATAAACTTATCTTAAATACTATACTTATTTTTTTAAAGGACATTTCCCCATCCACAAGTTCAACATAAATCAGATACCAAATCCAAATATTTCTAGATCAGCCCTTACTAGTACTAGTTGATAGTAAATCTACCTCAGTGGAATATTAAAGGCAATCAATTTCAATCTGCAACTTGCTAATGCAAAAAACTATGACTTATGCAAATATATTATTAGCCTTAAAAACAAAAGGTTGAAACACACTATAAAGAAGTCAAGTCAATGTTCACAAATTTGCTATTTTAATATAAGAGCATTACATGAATTGGTTCAGTAAGGTCTAGATCTAATAGAAAGTTTAGCTGATGCAAAGTCTTCACCAATTCAAAGGCAAAAAGTATATCATTTACTTTGCATAATATTCATAGTATAAAGAACAATCATAGAATCCCAAATCACGTAGATAAGCACTAATTCTTTAATCAGATCGATTTAAACTATCTTCAGACCAAATAATGTTTTTGCTTGATTACATACAGAACTTTTAAATTTAAGATTCTCCTCGGAATAAATATGCATTTTGGCTTACAATGCCCATAAGGAACAAACCCTGGAAACTTTCTTCAAGTTATCTTGAAATCATTAATATTTGACATTTATAAATAAATGCAAAGCTCGGTGTTTTCTTAATTCAGTTGATTATCATTAATCTTCTGATTGCCATTGAAAATCTAAGTCAGAGAATAATGACACTACAAACTGTATCCCAAAATACAAATGAATCAATAAGGAAACTAAATTATTCTACTTACAGACTTCCTCTTCTGGGGAGACTCAGCTCCTTCTGCAAAAGATAAAACAAAACAGGTATGTGAGATACTACATTAACCTTAGACTACTAGGACACCAAACAGGTAACATAAAATGTATCATCCCTATGATGCTTGATTTGGCACTTTCTATACTGAAAAGATTTTAGTGTAATTATTTTAAGCTGGATCCCTTCTTACATTGTTCCCGTTACACACGGTGTTTAAGGTGCAAACAGTTCACCTAAGTTCCAGGGCAGAAAATAAGCATCAGTCCTCCCAAAGCAATGACAGTCAAACACCGAGTTGAGCTACATGACCCTATAATTGAGGGTAAGAAAAATCTGAGCAACCAAAGAACGTATACAAAGAGGAAAACGGAGGAGAAATTTGGCAGGATTATAATTAAGTGAAAGGTGAAATGAAACAGGTAGTTAAATCAGACCATTCGCCCCTAACAGAAATAAACTCATGCAAAACACTGTGTCTACCAAACATTATAATTTAAAGATGAAATACAACAAAAGGTTTCTTTCTGGTATTATGTCTTAAAACAAATGTGATTTATGATTTAGAATATTTAAAAGTAGGTTAATGAACCTCTAAAAAGGTAACCAGACAGCAACAACAATTAACAGAGGGCTTCATAGTTTCAAAGGATGCTCTCACACTTATCTCAATTTAAGATCATTACCTACCTTTCCATGGAGAGTGTGTGGGAAAACAAAACAAAACAAGCCAGCAAACAAGCCAAACAAACAAACAAAAAGGGATACAGAAATACTTCCACCCACTAATGGAGCTTTCAGAAGTCTGGGCACCCAAGAATGCTTACTTGATGACAATAATTGAAGAACAGGAAGCATTGAGTCATCTGGCTATTTTCACTCAAAAGTTGAAAGGCTTGACTAAATTTGGGATTTTATTCCCATAATTATCATTTATTTTTTTGCCTGCCAGGAGGTCAACCATCATTTTTTGAAAGGTGCTTCCTCTTCAGCTTCAAACTCACCTTTCCTACTCCTTATTTTTATTGGATCCTTAAATGTTTGCCATGGCCCGTGGCCTCACATCTTACTTCTAAACCATGCAATTTACTCCAGCACAGCTTACAAAAGATGGACTTGAGAGCAGCAGCCCAGAGAAGGATACTGCCTTAAATAGAACTTATTGAAAGTTATTACTTTACTCACTTATTAACTGGAAAATATATTTTGATACAGTTATAATAATCAGATCACTGTTTAATTGCAAGAAAAAAACAACAATTTTCGGGACAGAGCATTTTCTTTCTTCTCCCAATAACTAATCATTCTGTTTTCAAGGGCTGTAGGGTTCAGTGGTAAAACGCTTTTTTGTTTTGTTTCCAGTTTTTCTTTAATCTTTCATTAGCTCCAAGAAATTATAGCGTTTGCTGAACTTGGGTCCCTGATTCTGAAACAAATATACTTTCATTTACTAAAGCCTCTAATGAGAAGACGAAAGTCTCTGACCAAGACAGTTTTCCTTGGGAACTGAAATGTAAACAGAACCCCAATGAATAATTTTCTATATATGTGTCTTGGGTTAAGACGAGCACTGAAAAATATGTTTTGTATTCAGGTTAAAAAAAAAGAAAAAAGAAGGACTCCCTAGAAGTAATCATTTACCAGAGGGTTTCTTTTAAAAAGAAATTACTGATCTGAAAAGGAATACACACATGTAACTGAATTACTGTGCTGTACACCTGAAACTAACACACCATTGTAAACCTATTATGCTCGGATAAAAAAAAAATTACTGAGACCCACTACATAGCAAAAGGCCTTCAGCGTAATTAAATAAGTAAATACTGATGTTTAGTAAGTTCATCTGACAGCAGCATTAAAAGAAAACGAGGGGTACCTGAGGTGTTACCATTAATAACAGAAAAAATAAGTCAGATGTTGTTTCAACCCTACATGCAAACAGATCACTCAGAAGATACAAGAGGGGAAGGACCAAATAAATGATCCCCAAATAGTTCAATCAATCATATTCCACCAAACAACCCGACCTTAAGCTGGCTGCTTTGCTCTGAGAAAAAACTGCTGAAACGGCAAGATAAGGGATAAAAACCCACTCTGTTTTTAATCAGAAAGTCTTTCCAACAGGTCTAGAGTTATGAGTTCTAAACAAGAAGAAAGGTCACAGTGGGTAACCTCGCATTGCTGCTCCCCGGCACGGCCGCCGAGGCTCCAGGACGAGGAGCAGGGGACATTTAATAGGCCACTGTCAACTGACCTGCAGGGTCTGCGCTAACCAGGCTGAGGAGCTAATCCACCTGACGACTTGAATGTCAGGCTCGGAACTGGAAACTCAATGTGGTAGCAAATTGGAATCAGATGCGATGGTAATAAAGTGAGAGAAATGAATGTGCTGTGGCCAAGACCTTGTGAACAGTGGCTGCAAAAGCCTGCAAATACCAGGAGGGCTAAGAGATTGCAGACTAAGCCAGGAGGGGCTGCTGCCCTGCCGCGTGGGGACCACACACTGATCGACCTGCACCGGCTGGACGCAAATGAGCACCATCAAGGCACTTACTGCCCCGGCCCTGGCGGTACTATCTGTGTGTGTGCGTCCTCATTTTATTCACTTCATGTCAGGATACAGTCACTAACACATACATACGTAACTAGGTAAGACGTGGTGTTGGCCACAGTCATAAACCAAACCTTGTGCTTAATATATATATTTGGAACATGTGTAAAAAATTAGCATCAGACAAGCATGGAGAAGGGAAGGCGACAGAGAGAGAGAAAAAAGGGCAAGAAGCGTCCATCTGAAAAATTATGTGATTATTAACCATCACAGGTTAAAGAAATGTATGAGTGTATTTAAGAACATTAAAATTTTTTACTTTAATTAAATGATTGATTGATATTGATTTTTCAGTGACCTCTAATAATTTTTAAATTACTGTGTATCATTGCTTGATATTATGATCTCCTTTGCCTCCCTTTCTAAAAATTCTAACTAGCAAATATGTACATTAAAAATAAAGATGAAAGAAAGTTAATCTGTCTGAGAACTCTGTTCACCTTCTTGCAATCTCTTGATAAGACTGAGGATACACAGGTTCCTCGAATCCAGGAAGGGAATTTCAGTCCAAAAAGAAAAGAAAGCACAACAAATGATTCTGCCCCTCTCCTCGGCCAATCTTGGCCTCAAACGGAGAAAATAACTTGTCTCATTCATAAAGGCAATGGAAAAATAGCTGCAATGTTTAATCTGTACAAGCAATTTAAAACAACAGCAGCAATTTAAAAGACATATATAATTTAATAAGTATTTAATAGCTCTACATACACAAATAAAACAACATGGCTATAGGTGTGTTTAAGAAATCTTTGAACTATTCTTTTTAACTGATGGGCCAGTTTGTGATTTAAAAGAAAAAGGAGATTATATTATATTACAAATGAGATACCCCCTCCCTTCAAGAGGTGGGGCTTCTCTTCCCCTGGAGAGTGGGCTGCGCTTAGTGACTCCCTTACAAAAACAGAGTAGGGAAAAGGAAAAGTCGCAGCTTTTCAGTGGAGAAACCTGACAGACACCATCTGAACCAACCAACATTAATGATACCAACAATAAGCATAGATATCATGTGCCCCTGACATGACGTGATGAGAAGGGACTTCACTTCTGTGGCATTCTTCCTAGAAATCCTTAACTCCAGTCTCATCCTGAAAAAAACACCAGGGAAACCCAAATTGAGGGTCATTCTACAGAATATCTTTAAAACTGCTGGGTTGTGAAAACAAGGAACAACTGAGAAACTGTCACAGATCACAGGACTCAGGAGAAACGATGACTAAATGCAACGTAGGATCCTGACTGGATTCTGAACCATAAAAAGGACATTAGTGGAAAACCTGGTGATGTACAAATAAAGCATTTAGTTTAATTAATAGCGATGTACTAATGTCAATTTCATAATTTTGACAAATGTATTAACATTACATAAGATATTAACATTAGGGGAAACTGGTGGAAGCATATGCGGAAATTCTACTGTCCTGTAACTTTTCTATAAATCTAAAATGATTTCAAAATCTTTTTTTAAAGTTCTCTTAAAAAAAGAAGAGGGAGGTAAGGAGAAAGAAGGATGTGTGTGTGTGTATAGGCTAGAGCATGAATGTATGAACTAATAAATATCAAAAAATTCTAAGCTTATTTTAAGGCCATATTTAATACAGTATTTTAGAAGATTATAGAAATAGTCTAAGTGACATAAGTTTGTGACTAGGACCATCAGTGAAGATGGTAAGGAGCAGTCAGGTTTGAGATATGTTTTTATAGAATATACAAAGGAACTGGATGTGGAAGACGAAAGAGAAAGCCAGAAAGAGTCAAAGTTCTTGGCCTAAGCGAGTGGAGTTTGAGGGAAGAACAGTTGTGTCTGGATATATCACACCCAAGATGTCTGTAAGAATTCTAAAGAAGAATTTCCAAGCAGGTGGTTGAGCAAATGAACCTGGGTTCAGGGGACAGGTCGGGGTTGGAGATAGACTTTGGAGTCATTATCGTATAAAATGGGACGTAAAACCATGGGGTGGAAGAGATAGGAGAAGAGAGGACAGACAGAAAAAGGAGAATTGGCATATATACATATATGTATATATACAGGGACACTTAAAATCTACAAGTGGGGAGAATTTTGCGGCACACTACATGCTGCTAAAGGATGTGCTGGCCTACGCAGACCTTGGGGTTCTTCAAACAACACAAACTGAATGAGGCTAGCAAGTAAAACTCCTGCGGGGTGAGCACTATTTATTATCCCTATCTTAAGGATGAGGAAACTGTGATTGAAAGAGGTTAGGGCATTTGCCTAAACTCATAAAAGAAGTAAGTGAGACCAGAATTTAAATCTAGGCAATGTGAGTCTGAGCTGGAGCACTTTGCCTCTACGGTAACGACTTCCTTTTGAGATTTCTATTACAATGTCTGCAACATTTACAACACTTATTTTTCATGACTCTCTCTGAGAAATCTGCTGTAGGGTAGGGAATACATTAATCTCTGCATTCCCCAGAGCACAGCACAAGGCCTGGAAATCAGAAGATGATGGAAAATAGTCACTGAAAGAATTATTAATCTGTGATCGTTGTTATACACATTCGATTAGTTGTGCATGCCTACCCATTGCTATAAGGGAGTCAGAAGAAAGAAATTACAGAGCTTTCCTCGGAGAATTTACAGTTTACTTGGAGAGGTAAACTATACACACTTATGAAAGACTGAGGATATTTACAAAAGAATATCTACTTAATCCCCAAGAGGCTGTATTAATAATGAAGCAAACAAGTTTGTTTATAAACAACTGAATAAATGATTGAATGAATGGTAAAAAAGAAATACTACTGGGTAGCTACCAGCTTTCACACAGGTGAAGGGATGGTTGCACAGACAAGGTCAGAAAATGGGCAGGAGCTAGGCAAGTAACCCTCAGAGAACATGACCACATCTGGGGAAGAGCCCGTTAGGACACCTCTGTTGCTAAGTGCTCAACCGGAGCTCCGCTTCCAGGAAGGACCTCTCCACTGCCTCAGCACCTTCCCCTCAGCACTCCAGCAGGTTCCCGCTCCCCGTGAGTGTCCCGCTCCCCGTGAGTGTCCCGCTCCCCATGAGTGTCCCGTTCCCCGTGGGTGTCGGTGTGATCACGCCTGGGTCTCTGCCCTGGCTGCCCCGGGAGCGGGAACAAGGAACACTGGTTCCCTTCACAAGCACAGCGGGAGGTGGGGCCACCGTACCCCGGGAGGTCCTCCAAAAGAAAGGGAAGACGATCTGGAATTCAGCAACCCACCACCTCAAACCAAACAAAAACAATATCCTGCAAACAAACAGAACAACAAAGGTCAGCACGCACCACTTCCTCACTATTTTCCAGAAACCATTAGATTTAAAGTTCTTGTATTTCCCCATGATCATCGTCCCTTCATTAGTCATCGGTGGCCTCACCCTATCATCGAGGGTGACTGCAACCACTCTGCACTGACCGGCAAAGCATTAATTTAGGGAGAGAGTTCACAGAGCTGAGACGCGCGAGGCAGTGTAGCAGGCACTCTTAGGGACACATACGGAGGAAACAAAATAAAACGACTTGAAAGCTACTTGGGGAAACACACACGCGCGCACACTCACACACACAGCGAAAGAGATATCTCCAGGTGCAAGATTATGCAGCATAACTTGAATGAGTAAATGCTAACAGGGGAGAGAAAATAAAAGGGGATGAGATAATTCAGATCAAGCAGTGGTTCTGAATGCAGCCTGGCTACACATCAGGGTCACCCAGGGAGCTTTTACAAATACTGATGTCTGAACGCCACCCTGGAGACGGAGAGAGTGTTGTTTGTATATGTTGTTTCGTGGAGGTTGGTACTTTTAACTACCCTTCAGGGCTATTAGTTTGCCTTTGGATTTTTTTTTTCTTTATGGAATACTACTTTTCTAGCTGTCATTATAGTAGTGAAGTTTTAGGTGTTCTTATTATTTCCTTTCCAAGTGGGAAACCCTGTAGGGCAAGGAAGGGTACCCCAAATGGAGCTCTCCCTACCCGATGGGGTATATATTTAGCTAGGAGTATAGGCTCAGCCAGGGATTGGCTCCTTTAAAGGAATATTTTTGGCCCCATTTTTCTGGCCTCCATTTCTGAGAGTTACTTGTGAAGGCAGAAGCAGAGGACAGAAAAGTTCACACCACAGAACCAGATCTTACATGAAGGCTTGGTTCTGAAACAGAGCTGCATGCAAAAGTGACTCATGTTCAAATCACCCTTGCAAAATCCAGCAAATTGCCCATAAAGTACATAGCTCTCTGCATAAAAACCTGTAGAGTAAAGCTGAAAGCACTAGGTAGACCTCTACAGAGATGCGTGGACGTTCAAACCATTCAACCTGTAAACCACCACTGAAATCCCTCAGTGGGAATGTGGGAGATGGGCAGAGAATCCTAAAGGACCTCACCTTTCTTGTAGGTTTTATTTCATTGTATTTCTGTGTCTATAACCACTGTGCACTGTAACATATTTATCTGTGGTAGTAAAGTTCAACAAAATAAACCACGAAAGATATTTACACACACCAAATGCTTGCTGGGTTTTCATGTAAATTTTACTTGATCACAACCTCACTTTCTCTGAAAAAAGGGAAGTAGTGACCGCCTTCCTTTCTTTCTGGGTTGGCTTTTTCTGCCAAAAACTGAACTCAAATCAACAGCCATCGTCCTCAAGATGTGACATTCGCCTCACAGGCCCTTTCCATATACACAGTTTCTCAGTCACAATAGGCGTGTCTGGCTCTTTGGGTTTTACAAAATCCTGTCTGAAATGGAGTCTATGAATTTCTTAACAAATTCACCTGGCTGTTTGGCAGGATACTCCAGCCTTCCCACGGAATGCCCACGGATGAGCCATTGCCCAGGACGGCACAGCCAGGAGACTGCGGAAGCAAAATGTGAACCTGTGACACCCAGCCCCAAATTTTCCCCTACGCTCCAAGGCGACAGTGCCGGAGAAGAGGACAGACTGGTGGTGTGAGCGACAGGGAGGGGGTTCTGAATGAGTACATGAGCAGAGACGGTTGGCCTTAATTTAAAAAATTAAAAAAATAGATGGCAGCTTTTCCTCTAAAGAGGAAGAAAAGTACAGGTAAAAAGAACAAAGGAAAATGAAAGTAATTTACTTGGATTCCTGTAATTTTAGAAACAGAGAAGGAAAAGTCTTTTGTCAAAGGTGAAAACAAGGGGCACACATGGGGATTAAAGCAAGCAAAATGGGGTTCTTTTATCCAATCAAACGCTTTTTAGTAAAGGCTGATGAGTGCTGGCCAGACACTGAGGACAAAGGACGTCACTTGCATTAGAATACAGTGTGGAGAGGCCTGGAATAGAGGTTTTGGTGTTGTCTTTTTTTTTTTTTTTTTCCTTTTTTTCCCCAAAGTATGCAATAGTACCAAGAGAGGGGGTGATCAGTTTAAGGAGAATCAGATTGTTTCTTGCCCAGTGATGTTCCCTGTTACTCCTGATAACAACATCTGGTGGAACTGACATTATTCTCAACCTCCAGGCTTAGCTCAGGTTAAGTGAAGCTAATGACAAAGTTCATTGTCTGGGCCAAAGTAATTGGTTCAAAGATGGGGAAACAAGAGGCAAAACAAGTTTGCTCTGGGCTCCTGGGAAAGAACTCCTTCCGTTTTCCAAAAGAGTTAGCAGGAAAGGAGGAGGATTAACCCCAAGAACCTAATGACGGCCTCAAGGTAGAAGGTGACAGAAAAGAAAGACAGGTAGAAACTGGATCTTGGGTGATGTCTTTGAAACAATGGATCTAGTCTTGCCTATACCCGGATTTCTCAGTTATGTGAGTCAATCCAGTCCCTTTATTGTTTAAACCAGCTTAACCTGTGGTTTCTGTTCCTTACAATTCAAATATTCCCAAGTGGTGCAATACTTAAGCCTGGTCTTTCTTCCGTGGCATCTGGGAGTTGGCTAGGCAGCTTCAGGAGTAGGTGAGGAAAGGGGCATTCCAGAAGAGGGAACGGAGGCTACAAAGTAGGGCGGAGTGAAACAGTACACAGCTCTTAGTAAACTTGGAATGGCTGGAACTGGGGGTGGAAAGAAAAAACCAAGAGGACATGAGTATGGAGGCAGGGGCAGGGAAAATCATAGAAGGGTTTTGGAAGAGTCTGTCTTTATCCTATAGGCAATGGGGAGCTCATGGAACATTTTTAAGTAGGAGAATAAGATGGTCAAATTTACATGTCAAAAAGGATCACTCTGGTATCAGGGTTTCAAATGGCTTATGGAAGACACTGGGGAAATTAACTCAGAGGCTTATTCAATTGTCCAGGAAGCACAGCCCAGTGCCAGGACGAAGAAAGAGGCAGTGGGGGAAGACACGAGGGTAGATTCAAGAGAGAAATGTGTGTATAGGATCTACGGGAGCTGAAAAGAAATGCTTAACTTCTGGGAAGGTTTAGAACATTAGGAGCGAAGGGCAGGACTCCATCCAGAGATTAGGGAAGAGGGCCACCCAGAGTCAAATAATGGAAATCTGAATGTGGATAAGGAGATGGCAAAACCATTTAATTTAGACTAGAGGGTCCCTGATGGGAGGGAGTGTGAGATAGATTTGCAAACTAAGATAAGAGCAAAGGTGGGCATCCCAGGTCTTTCTCGCATGAAAGTTAAATATCATTCATCACAAACTCCTCCTCTACTTTAAAATTTTTACACAGTTGGTGGGAATTGTTTTTCTTCACTAAGCCCATCTGCCTTCATCTTAACAGTCTCTAATGTTTACTGCAGGGTGAGCTACATCACCTTCTTTAATTTTCACAGTTGTTTCCATTTGACAGAACTGAGGCACAGACCGGTGAAGTGGCGACACAAAGTCACAGAGCTGGTAAGTGGCTTAGCTTGTCTGTGAACCCGCATCAGAATCCAGAGCAGTTTAATTACTTTTCATCACCAAGCAAGATTTGTTGTATCTGTACCACAGACTCCCCTCCAGTAAGCTATCAAGTTGCATTCATAGTTGATAACACTCTGGCAATTACTCTTAGAAAGGAATGTTCCAACACAGCTTTGCAGCTCTTTCTAAGCAAATTTCACACTTAAATTATTTTTATAGACTCTGGTTTTATTTGAAGCAAAGTCTTGCAAACACGTTACTTTTAACACAGACCTTTTAAAGTAGAAAAAGCGTAACAAGTCAAATCATCAGTTAACCCCAAGTAAATGAGCAAATGAAACAAGCTTCCTTTCCAGCCAATTACTAGGGGTTTTGATGCTTCCTAATGTGTTACACCCTTGATATCAAAAAATCAACGTGGGCGTCTCACATGTATATACATACTGCCTTCCAATTCAGTATTGTATAAAGGTAACCTGCCTTCTAAGTCTCCATGTTTCTCTGCAGAGTTTCTGAGTAATAACTAGTATTTGATGTGAATAACACCTCCAGTCTACTGAGAGCTTACTGTATACTAAGTGAGGTGCATTTATGTCCTCAAGGTTAGGCGCCCACAGTTATATGGTACTTTATGTGCTCATTTTCTTCTCAAAGAATAAAATACTGTCTCTTTCAAGCAAAAGCATGTCATTTCTGAAATGAATGAAACTTGTTTTGATCAAATTAGAGGAGCCACAGCCCTTTGCAACAAAAGAAGCAAAACAAGAAGATATATATCAGATCAACCAAACTTAATGCTAAACAAAAATCCTTATTTAAGCCCACTGTATATTTCACAGTGATGCAATGAACAGGGTCTAGATTCAGATATACCTACATTCTAATGTAAGTCAACACTGGAATATGTCCTTGAAAAATCTCTTTAACTTCTCTAAGACTCAGTCTTCTAAGTTATAAAATGAGGCTATTACAGTTGATACCATAAGGTGCTGAGAAGAGTACTGAGAACACACCTCCTGCATGTAGCACAATTCCTGAACACGCCAGCACCCTAGATGTCAGCCATCACTATTGAAGCATGATACTCACATCAGATGTGCCACCTGGGGCACAAGTGAAGAGCTCTGATCAAGACAGAATGGGTAAAATCAAAGAACAAGTGCTCAGGATACCTGCCTCCTCCTCTATGAATGCAGAACTTGGGCACAGTTCTGTCAAACAATTGGGAGATTCCAAGCAAATCAGGCTTCAGTGAAATCACACACCCTGTTACTAATCAGCAGAAAAAATTCCTTTAGCAGAAGGAGATCAAACACAAATGCTGGATATTTAAAATTTTAATTGCCTTTAAGACAGTGCATGTTTAGAAGTCCTTCAGGACTATAAAATTAGGGTCACCATGGACAAGTTTTGTGATTCTCTTTCTTTCCTCAGAAGAGACTTATGAAGGCTCTTGATAAATACATGTATCAGCCCTGCCACTTAACTATGTTTCTTGTTACTTGGGAAAGCCTGTGACCTACAGTGAGCTCAGATAAAAAGGCAACACCACACAGCTGTGCCCTGCAAGCCTCCAGTATTTTTTCAGGTCTTCCATCCATTACCAGCAAATTACAGTAAATTCAAAATATTGATCTGCACACCCCTATATGGGAAGAAAGTTACCATCAACTTTTATTGCTTATTGTTGGGTACAATTCCCTGGAATCAATAAAAGCTACAATGTTCATAAGCTTCTAAAAGGCTAGTTAATATAGTGGATATGAGACACCTCTTAGGATCACTATAAATCTATAGGATTCTTCAACAGAACAGTGGCAAACATCTTCACTGTTCAAAAGCCTTATTTGATTTTAGAATCTTCTCATTACCCAGGAAAACGCCCTGAGGAAGAAATGAATATCAATGACTGGCAATAAAAATTAAGCAACTAGAGAAGACCCTACGTAACAGATTTTCTCTTTTACCTGTTGGTTCCCCTGCATTTCCACACCAATGTTACTGTCCAATCCAGAGCTGGTCATTAAGAGCTGTGATTGTCTAAGAATATCTTAACACAGATTTAAGATGCGTTTTCTCGACTGAGGTTTCCAGGTTCCATCAAAGGAGACTGCTGGCCCATAAACAACATTTCAACCACCCCCTAATTTAAAGAATCAATATCCTTTTATGAACCAATTTTTAAAAATCAGATAATAATTCAAAGCTTCCATTAAAATTACAGACAACCTTAATGCAAAAAGAAAAAGGCTTTTTACAGAACCAGGAAACAGAATTGGACGAGACTATCTGACCCGTGAGGGTGAATTTATTCAGCTGAGATTAATCATTTTTATTTACTAAGGACACGCCATAGTGTATCCAGCAGTCACTATTCTGAAAGCCCATTTTAGTGTAGAAATTTACAGGCAAATCAGCTCAAGGGAGCTCTTGAAGTGCTGTATGAAACTAATACCCACAAGTCTGCTTTCTTCTGAAACCACTCTTCTCCATCTAAATGCAAAAGACGACACTTAAAATGTACATATAAAATGTGTGAGGGCAATGGAAGATTAATAGCACATGTATTCAAATAATCAATAATGTGTCTTAAACCTTTAATGGTACTGAAATTTATTGTAAAGAGGTCACAGAATAAAATAAACAATTGCCTCATACAGGATATATTTTACTTAGCAAGTAATAGGTCCTATTTGTTAAAGGGTACGATATTGGACTTTTTGGAAGTTACTTTTCTCCAATGTGCCATTTCAAATAGCATCAGCTGAAAGTATGCTGGAATTGGGAACCCTGAGACTGAAGAACACAGAGTAAGGCAGGATCTGCTATTTCCTGCTTCACAGTCCACCCCACCATCACCACTATGAAAATTGATGCTGCTGGGCTGTTGCTATGATTCAAGAAATCTAGTGGGTGCCAGGCCCTGTGCTTCCCATTTTCTCCTACAGGATTTCATTTAAGCCTTACCCCTACCCTGCAATTACAGGAAAAGTGACCACCATTTTTTTCCGATGGGGAAATTGAACCTTGGAAAAGTTACATTGTGATTTGCCCAAGGTCAGTGGTCTCCTGTTAAAAGATAGTAGAGCAAAGGCAAAGTAGCCTTGATGGCCCTTTCCCATACTGCACCAGCCCTGGACACTCAACCAACAAACATTTTTATGTGAGAAATAATAAATCCTATTTATTTAAGCTGCTATTAGTTGCGTTTTCACTTATCTGCAGCTAAATACATTCCTGATACTCTTCAGAAATAATAGTGAACTTTGCAAGCTCCAAAAATCAGCTTTGAAGCAGTGTATCCAAAGGTACACCCGGTATTAAGACAACCCTGACACCATCAACTCTGACATTAGGAGGGCAGGTGCTTGTTACCCAGAGAAAAAGACCAAATATCCCTTAAATTAGGATTAAATTCTATGAGAAACAAAATCCTCGGCAACACTGCTTACAGACCTGTCAATGTGGTTCCTTTTTCCAATATCAATTTGGCAGGGCTGTGCAGTGTATGTTAATGACTTTGAAGTTAACCAAAGAGACTCCAAACCTAACGGTATCACATTTGTGACAGTTAATTAGCAGAAAATATTAAAGTGCAGTGGAGTTTTTGCCTTTTTTTTTCAAGCATCAAAAGCAATAAAAGGCTTTGGGGTTTTAACTGCTTCTTCCCTAAGACTGAATTCTATTCTCATTGCAAAGACAGAATCCTCTCTCTCAAAGTCAAAATGATCCCTTGTGTGATGTTTTGGGATCATGAAGACCCAGGGGAGTTCTCATAAGGTGGCATCTTATTTTTATTAACTGAAAAAAATTAAGTAATTTCTGAGCAGGAAGTTTTCCCCCTTATCATATGTGAATATTGCCATCTGTAATTCAGGGGTGAGCTTAGGTGGTTTCCACTTTGGTTTCTATTATACTAATTAGGTTCTTCCCTTTAAAAGAAAAAGCATACTAGACCCTATTGTACTGATATGATTACCGTATTACACAGAAGCTATGTGTTCTCACACTAGATTACACTATATCACCTTGGAAACCTGAAATTGATAGTTAAGTCTGGATGCACTGTCTATGGAAGTAAAAAAACAAAACAAAAAAAACAGTATACACTGACTATACTATAACATAGTATGAACAAATGGGGGAAATCAACTCTAGGACACTGAAGAATACAAAATTACAGGCAGCCTAAACTATCTTTCAAAGTCACAGAATTTAGACAAGCTGATGAATTGACACTAATGCTTTTAAATGGTTCTATCACTTTAAATGCTAGCAAAAAAAGAAAAGAGAAAGTAAACTAAATTACACTGAATAGAATTATATATCAATTAGAAAAAAAGTAGCTAGGTAAAACAGACTGTTAAAGAACTACATGTCTTTTTTTATTGAGATATAATTGCTACAGCATTGTATAAGTTTAAGGTGTACAACACACTGATTTGATATATTTGTATTGCAATATAATTGCCATTGTAGTGTCAGCTAACACCTCTATCACATCACATAATTATCATTTCTTCTAGAGATGGGAAAAATTAAGATCTAGTCTCTTAGCAAGTTTAATGCTTATAATACAGGTTGTGGTCTATAATCACTGTACTGTGTATCAGCTCTCCAGGACTTCTTTATGTGCTAGTTGCAAGTATGTCCCCTTAAACAACATCTCTCCCATTCCCCCAGCCACAGCCCCTGGTAACCACCATTACTCTTATTTTTCTAGTTCAGTTTTTTTAGATTCTACATATAAGAGACGATACGTATATTCTATCTTTTAAAGATAGAATCTAAATATTAAAACCCTAAGCGCTAAATGTTATACGCTAATTGAATTAAGTTGCTAACCCACGTGTCCTTAGGCTCACTAGGGTGAAAGTGCTGAGATGGCAGGGCCGCAGGAAGGCAGCCAAGCAGGGTGGCAGCCAGGCAGGCGGCTTAGGAACCTGGCTTCAGAGGATGGCCTCGGACAAATGACTTACCCTCTCTGTGGCTTCCTTCCTTCACTGGAAATGATCAATCATAAGAGCTTATGGTGTTGTTGCATGGATTAAATGAAAGAATACACATAAAGTACCCAGAAAAGTGACTGGCACACACTGAGCACACTAATATTAGGTTATTATTCTATCTTAAATATTCATTCACAAATCTGACATCGCCACCCTAAGGTTTTGCAATTTGAAAGTATAAAGTGTTCATCTACATAATAGGTAGTTATGCTGATATATCGTCTGTGCACCAAAGCACAGATGAAAACTAGTAATACATTTAAATATTCTGCTTGAATGAAAGCTTAGAGAATCTCTCCTTGAATTTCTTATTCATACTCTCAGGTGCTTCCCAAATGAGTTCTACTGCGTTAAAACTAAGCCAAAATAGATTACCCGGGCCGTTGTAACTGCCCTTTGCCAAGCACAAAGTCCAGCTCAATGAGAAACAAACTTCTTAAAAAGCCAGATTCCATTTTTACCCACAGACATGCTAAACAAGTTGGCATATGTTCCAAGCATTCCACAGTGTATCTTTTAAGCAGACCCTTTTTATCTCGGGTAGCTTTCACTAAATTACAAGAGAAGAAGTATTTCTCTCTGTGACCAAGAATAACACTAGATTTGTTGTCTACTCTGTTTTCATTCTGTATTTCTCTCAGTCTACCTTTCATCAATAAATAACAGTGTTGCTTTAACTAAAAAGGGTGGAAAATTCTGATTGAATTTTCCACTTCAGAGTACACAAAATCATTCCATCTAACATGCTGTGTTAGAAAATCTATGCCCCACTCTGACCTCCTGTTGCTGCCTATTTCAAGTATTGGTGATGCACTGTATCACGCTGCATGGCTGGTGAAGGACAGTAAACATATCGACTGAGAAATGTTTTGAAAAAACCCCTATTCCACCTAGATCCTGGCCACTGTCAAAAATCACAAACATGCTTGTATTCTGTCTGTGCAAGAGCATGACAGAGTTCCTGGAAAAATTCCCACAATACGGGACACCAGCTACTTGCCTCACCCTCCATCTAAGCAGGACCGTGCAGGGCGGGGGCTGGGGGAGGGGGAGCAAGAGTCAGCCCAAATAATATACCCAGAGGTGTAGGAGAGAAGACGTTATTAACTATGCCCTTCCTTTCACCTATTTGCAAGGTTAAAATAAAATTTAGCAGAAGAGATTACCACCGCTAGTGAGAAGGCACAACTCAGCCGCCAGGCAAGGAACACATGAAAGGAAAGGTAATATATTGATTGACCTTTCCTTCCAATTGCGGTCGAGGCAGCTAGCTGTCTTTTTTCATTTGGGGGGATATGACAGCTGACCTAGCCTATTTTCCTGGACTAGCAAACTAGGACAGTCCTTGGCCAAGTGAGGCAGCCGAGACCAGTACACACATACAATGGCAAAACACGACAACATTATCACTGTTCTGAGCAGCAGGCCCTAAGTATTACGCTGTAATCTGATAGGCTTCTGGATTAGAGCTCTTCCTCCCTCCAAAAATTCTAGTTTCCTTACCAGAACACAGGGGAAGATGTTTCCCAGGTGTAGAGAGTGGCAGCCAATATGAATTATTCATATTCCTTGAAATAAAGAGCAAGAGGGTCCTTTTAACTCAACATTTCCCAAAGAACTTTGCTAATGGGTATTGACAAAACATACAAGTTCCTTGGTAAAGGTTCTGTATTCAAATAAGCTTGAGCAACAGCTAATTAAATACAGCTCAGAGAATTTACTTACTGCAAGATTTCCCCAAGATTTTTAAAATCATTGGCATTTTATTTAACAAGATCAAGGGCCATGGTCTGTAGTGTTCCCCAAATTAGTGGGACCATGGAACACTTTGGGGGAAACATCACTGAGGTATGTACACAGAACATGCTTTGAGAAATGTACATTTAACTAAGCCTTTACTTTAGCACAATGATAGCATGGCCATAAGAAAAGCAGAGACCAGATTACTGCTTTGTGATACACCAGTGACTGCATTTAGTAACTGAATTTCACAGTCTGGTATTGCACTCTGATGAAAGAGTAGGTGCCTTACACTGTAATTCAATCAAGTGTCCCCTAGTATACCTTGAAAGACTGCATGATGAATCCAAGAGAAGACTGAAAACAACGGCTACATAAACAAATCCCTTGTGCACAACAGTGATCAAATTGCTAAAGAAATAAACCCAAAGCATAAAAACACATGACTACCATACTATAGGTCTACAGTTCATGTGAAAGATACACCCAGGAAATAAGGACCATCACCACATCCTTGTGTTTCTAACAGTGACAGAATAACACGACTGAGTCCCTATTTATGAATAGCTAGGCGTATCTTTGTTCCCTTTTCCCTATTGGCAAATTCCCTGATCTCCTTGGACAAATCTATTTCTGAGACTTCCACTTCCATTCAGGAAGTAGACAATCACAAGAGACTATTACTCTCAATTACGTGAATGAAGACGGGAACAAAAGCTAGAAATGAAAAGTATGTTAGCACTTTGTCTGGTTCCTCTCTTCCCCACCTATGGCAGGTTTCTCCTCCTCCTGCCATTCCATGATAGCCATGGGCCTCTTCCTTCAAGAGGTTACTACTCTGGAATTCACCTTTTTTTAGGTTTACTTATGCCCTTAGCTTTTAAAGTTATTTTTTAAAGTGTGATTTTGTAGCTTACACATCTTGTTTTGATTGTGAATATAACAACAATGGTGTCTTGTCATTGTTTACATTCTAAGTGGCAGAGGATGCCTGAGAAACAGGAGATGTTGCTTTTTCATGTGTTTATAATTTTGAGTACGTGCCAAAAATTTTGAATGAAAGAACAGTAGAAATTGAGGTAAATAATATTTAGCTCCAGAAAAAGGTGTGTCTCTTCTATGCCACACCACTTGAGTCAGGGTGCTGAGTCATTCCGCTCTCTGCTTGAACTGTGCCAGGTACTGTTGAGATCCATGGTTAAGAAAGGAAACTGGCAATACAAACAGATGCAGAGAGAGCCAAAATCTTGATATTATCAGACAAAGACTCAAAAATAACTGTGCAAAGGATACAGTGGCAAAGATGTGTGACAACATGAATGAAGACCTGGCAAGTTTCACTAGCGAGATAAAAACTATAATAACAATAAAGAACAAAAGGAAAATCTGGACTGAAAGATACCAGAATGAAATGGACCTATCAGTTGACTGAGCAAAGCAAAAGAAGGGATAAGTAAAGTTTATGTCAAAATGATAGAAATTATCCAAAACGAACCACCAAGAGAATAAAGCATAAAGCAAAACCAAAAAAGAGTGTCTAAGATCTGTGGGACTATATCAACTGCCTAACATAGGTACAAATGAAATCCCAGAAGGAGAGGAGAGAAAATGAGGTAGAAGATATATTTGAACTGGGAATGGCTAAGGGTTTTCCAAAAAATTGATGAAAGGCTTCAAGCCACATATCCAAGAGGCTCAGTGAATTCCAAGCAGAATAAATACAAAGAAAATCATACTTGGGCACATCATGGTCAAGTCTCTTTTTCAGGCAAGAGGCAGATAAATACATGTGAGATAACGGAAAGGGAGAACTTATTAAAAAAATTAACTTGAAAAAAATGTTAAAACAAGCAATGGAGTTATCAAGATACTCAAGCCAGTTACAAAAAGATACCATGGTCTCCAAGAATTGGCCAGCAAGTATGTCTGAGATGCTCAGGCTGCTCTTCTCAAGTACTGCCAGCAAAGAAACTCCTTCCAAAACCCTGTCAGAATCCGCAGAACCCTCCAGGCAAGATAAGGCTAAAGGTTTCAATTACTTTTTCAGAGTTGCTGGTTATGTTCCGATTTGTTTTTCTTTTTGCCTTAGGGGTAGAGGGGTATTAGGGGCAAACAGGATAGAGTCCTTGAAGGCAAAGAAACAATTTCAGTAATTCTTCATAAATCTAGAGCTTAATTGGATAACTTGTACTTAACCCAAGTGATGATCTTTTCACCTCTGAATTAAAAAGATTTCCTACACCTTTCCTGCGAATAAATTGCTATCTCATCTTGGCCAACTGCCTGTTACACAAGTCTTCGGTAAGCACTTCTCTGATGACTCCCAGCAAAGTCAACAAATGTAATTCACCAGTTTTTTAAAGCCCTTGAAAAAAAAAATCCACCAAGGGATAAGAGAGGTGGAGCTGTAACAATTCACCTATGCCTACTTACCCTTTGCCAGCTGAAACAAAACAAAAAAGAAAAAGATAACTGCTGCTGCTGCAAAAAAAAATCTGTGTTAGGAAAGAGAAACAGGCCAAACTAAACAGTTCTTCCCCCTCAACATTTTCAGTCACAACATTTAAATGGACTTCAAATAGAAATTCCAGCTACTAAAATATTAAAAAGCCAGTGGTTTTTACACTTGCTCTTTACCTCTATTTTGAAGCCCAATCCCATCCTTTTCTTAAAAACAAATATCTTTTTCCTGGATGATGAATTAGGATGCTGGCAAGCAGTACCAGGAAAGAAATGCAACTTCGAAAACAAAAATAGAAATTTGACACATTCGGAAAACTGCTACAAGGGCAGCACAAGGGGTCTGCTGGGGTGCTGGTAAATGCTCCGTGTTTTACATCTCCGTGCTGTCACCTGGGTATAGTCAGTGTGTGAAAGCTCATTGACAGCTGCAATTTTTGGATATGTGCTACTCTTTTTTTTTTTAATTTATGTTATTTATTGGCTGTATTGGGTCTTCATTGCTGTACATGGGCTTTCTGTAGTTGTGGAGAGTGGGGGCTACTCTTCGTTGTGGTGCACAGGCTTCTTATCGCAGTGGCTTCTCTTGTTGCGGAGCACAGGCTCTAAGCGCGTGGGCTTCAGTAGTTGCGGCACATGGGCTCAGTAGTTGCGGCACATGGGCTCATAGTTGTGGCACATGGGCTCAGTAGTTGTGGCTCACGGGCTCTAGAGCACAGGCTCCATAGTTGTGGCGCACAGGCTTAGTTGCTCCGCGGCTTGTGGAATCTTCCTGGACCAGGGCTTGAACCCATGTCCCCTGTGATGGCAGGTGGCTTCTTAACCACTGCGCCACCAGGGAAGCCCTGGATATGTATTATTCTTACAGGAAAAAAAAAAAAAAATCAGCCACTAAGTTCTTTCGGATAATATCAAACTTAAAATATCTGTACTTTTCTGTATATATGTGATACCTCAATAAAAAGACTTTTTTTTTTTTTTTTTAAAGATTAGGGAGTGATTCTTCAAAAGGCAGCAGGCTATACTCACCTTCAAGCCTAAGCACTAAATCCCATAATGCCTGACCACAAAATAGCCAGATCATTCGGTATGAACTACTGGAACTGAATTCCAAAGGCATGTGTTAGCCCTGCAATTTTGAGTGCTTCAATACTGTGTTTATGTCACACATTATAGACAGAATCATGGAAAATAAATAAGTAGAATCCACTTTCTATAGAATTACTTGTATGTGTCTGAGTAGAGGGAAGTTAGGCTAAAAACATTGGGGTGCCCTTTGCCCATTTTTCAACTGAACTATTAGGGCTCTAGAATTCTGTAAGCTGACAAAGAAATAAATCCTTGTAAACTGGGATAGACACACACAGGAACGGTAAGGAATGAATGCTTTTCAGATAGTTTTGCAGCATTACATAGGTCCACAGTACTGTGGTGTCAAGTGGCCAGAGAGCAGGATATATGTCAAAGGAGGTCTCTGGCACTGGAGGCAGAAAGAACATCACTGTGGGTACTGTGATTGCCTTCCTTTGGAACCCTGAGAAATGCCATTCAGTACAGGGTGTCCCCCGGGAAAGGGTGGAGCCCCTCCTAGATCGTGGTGCAAAGGGCATGGTGTGGTGACTAAGCTCAGGGACTAACTGGGCCTCACCCCGTGTACTAGCTCTGGTCCTCCTGCAAGCGATTTATACCTTCTCTGTGCTGTCTGCCAAAAGCAGGGAGCCATGCACAGGTGTGCCAGGTAGACAGATCACACTGAAAGTGTAGCCCCAAAATGCAGCCTCAGACTCAGCCTGAACCTGAAGGGAACTGATTATCTGGAATATGGGAAAACATTACCCTTTGAGTGTGACACATTGTCACAGCTTTGTCCTGTAAGCTGACAAGTGCAGCCCATAGGCATTGCGATTGAACATCAAAGAGGTGCCCAATGAGTTAGAGAATGATCAGGAGAGGTGAAAATTCATTTACCTGTGAATTGCAAGGCCTTCCTGGTGATCCACACACCACATAGCTGCTTATGTATTTATTTATGTCTAAGGCCTGCAGCTCAATATGTTTTATCTTTTGATAACGTGAGGTTGCCTTAAATTCACTGAGAGACTTTCTGCTTTCCTCCACAAGGGCTCTGTGCCTTGCACCATTCGTAACAGAAGCAACTAACTGTGGTAAAAATCGATGAAAAAGTAGAGGGTTTTTCCTACGCCTTAGAAATACCCAAAGCCTGTCGCAATTCTTAGAGTCTTTGACATTTCTATTGTTTTCGCTTTTAAAGGCTTATGTTTTCCATGATGTCGCTTTCCAGCAGCCTTAACTTCACGCTCAGTAAAAGTTACAGAAGTTTTGACATTTCAGGGTTGCCCACCATCTTCTTGTCCTTAGCATGCGTGCTGGTCACACAGGATTGTCCCGTTTGTGGAAATTCATCAGGCTGTACGCTTGTGAATCTAGGTTGTATTTCAATAAAAAGTTTTATACACACATGCATACACACGCAAGCATAAGTAATTAAAAAAAAAAATTGGCAGCCTCCACAAAAAGGAAGTTGTTGCAATTGCCAGGCGTGGTCCTGGGCACCATGGGTGGGGAGGGCCTGGTCCTCCCTCATCACTTCAATTACGTCCATCGCAGGCAGCCAGGCAGGATGCTTACGTACAGGGATCCCAAGAGCCAGACTGACTGGGTCTGAATCCCAGCTCCCATTTTACTAGCTGTGCTACCCCATGCAAGCTGCAGCGGTCTCACCTGCCAGAAGGCCATCCACAGTACCGCCCTCCTGAGGATGCCGTGAGAAGTACAGTTGTTAGTCCTGTGTGTACAGCACCTAGAAGCAGGCAGACACAAGTGCTGCTCCATGACTTGTAGAAGCACTGCTTCCACTTCTGGAGACTTCTTTAAGTCTCCCTTATACCATATGTCTTGGCCTCTCTTTCTACTTGCGCATGGGGAGAGCCACGTGTACAGGAGAGCATAGGGTTAAGCATCCTCCTCACACAGAGACGATGATTCCCACTCATCAGTTTATTTACTTGCATATCTAACTTCCCACACCCCTTCCCTGCCTTCAGCCCACCTTTCTACTGTGCCTGATGACTATTCAGCTACGTGTATGAGTTCTTGGAAAACCCAAGTTGTATGATGTGTATGTATTTTTAATGGGCCTTACAAGCATGGCAATAAAGAACTGAATTTGTTTAAGCTTGTTTTCACAGAGTAATATGTTTTAGACTCCATCCACATTGCTGCTTGTCCCTTCAAGGCGGCTGCTTCTAACCGCTAGATGTTACGTGACGCACCCTATTTTCCCAATCACACTCTCAACTGTCGACATCCACAACATTCCTGAACTTTCTGGTGTAACAACAAGAAGCATCTGTGTCCTCCGACAGTGGCCAGTTCTTTCGGATTGAGATTGCTGGGTTGTAAGGCCGACTGTGTCTGGTTTAAGAACTGTCATTTTACTCCCCAAAATAGCCCGATCCCTCTACAGAATGGCTTTACCAAACCATTTCATTATAACAATATTCTTAATGAGGCAGATGGTGTTATTCCCCCATTGTATGGATGAGGAAACAAGAGACTTTCCCCCAGCCACACAACTGGTACACAGCACTTGAGAACAGTTTGTGTGATTGCAAAGCCTGCCTGCATCCCACCAGGGACAGCCATACAGGAGCATCCCTTCCATGTCAAGTTATTCCCTCCACGCTGGTCTGGCCTGTCACGTTACCCAGTGCATTCTCATAATGTTCATGCCCACACTCGGCTTTAAAAAGCTCTTTCCATCTTTCAGGGCCCAGATGAAAACCCATCAGTTCCAGGAAGCCTTTTCTGACTGTGGCTCCAGATGCCCTTGGTTCAAAGTCAATGCAGCTCTGATACAGTTTACCAAACAATTGATTATTGTCTCTGCACTGTTTCTTTGCCAATTATCCTACATTCTTAAAGGTAAGAACCAAGTCCTATCAGTTATATTCCTCCACGCTTACCACACAGCTAAGTACATGCCAGACATTCAAAAATAAGGATAACTGTACAGACTTTCAATATTGCAGACATTCTACCTCAAGGATCATCTGGTCCTAATCCCTTATCTTACAAGACAGAAAAATAAGTCCTTGAAAAGTTATATAATGATTACCTGATAACCATAAGAGTAATCATAATTGAGAGGATAGCTACAATTTTTCTGGCACTCATTAAGTGCCTACCTATGCGGTAAAAAACTTTTCATCCATTCTCTCACTTACTCCTCAAAATAATCTCATGAGGCAGATATTATTTTGTTCTCAGATGCAGCAACTGAGGCTTTCTCAGGGTGATAAAGTAACTGCACCAAAGTCACAGCTATTAAGTTTCAGGTATGAGGTTCACACCCACTTTAGCTGGGACTAAAGGCACAGCCATCGACAGCTGCTGTACAAACAAACAAACAAAAACTATAAGCTGCCTCAAAAATTTTTATCAGCAATGTACCACCCTTAAAAGCCTTTGTTAAAAAAAAGTTTACATAGTACAACATTTTATGTGACTAAAATAGTCCCAGAATAATTAAGGCAACCAATCTTCCCAGTCCCTTCCCCATCTTTGTGCATCCTTAAATATAGTAACACGTATTGCATCCTCCAAAAAAGAAGAAATTATTCTTTAACACTTGAAATTCCTGGGACTAGGAAGGTGTTAATTACCATCCAGAAACTCAATGCATAATAAGGCTCAAAAATGTGGATATTTTAAAGCCTATCCCCTTAGTGCTTGAAAAATCAATCTATTTTCTTTTGCTATTATAGAGAGAAACACAGTTCCATGATTTCCATGGCTTTTATTCTACATCATCTTTACAACTATGAACTCTGGTCAATGCAGCCTCTTGCCCCCTCTGAACAGTGAGTTTCTAAGGTCTCAGAGACATTTACTCTCAGAGAGATAAAAATGAAAAAAGGATCAATCCTAAAAGGTTTATAGTAGTGAGAAAAAAAAGACCATCTGCTCTGAGATAGCTCTGGGCAGATTTTCTCAGCAGGAGAGCCCAGGTTTTATAAACCTTATTCTCATTAGAAAAAGGGAGAGAAATCGCTGAGAGTTAGTATAAAGGGTTTTTCAAGCCCTATGGCATATTGAAACAATGTATCTTAGAATTACATGCAGGGTTTTGGTTAGCTGGAATAGCTGTCCATTTGGGGAGTTTGTTTTTTTAAGAGGATAGAATATTACAACCCTTTCTGGTTTTGAAATTTATTAGATGCTTTGCCCACCACTACTTACTGTCACATGCTCAAAATTTCAATACAATCTCTATGAACCTATTTATTCTGGATCAGCAAAGCTTCCAATGAAAAATGACAGCTCATCTAGAATAAATCTTCATCATCCTTTTGTGCTGAAACGCCAGGAGATTTGAAAACTAATCCTCTGTACACTCTCCTGTTCTTTACTGTCCACCTCCTGTCTCTCCAGATCGTGTCCCTGATGCTCCCATATCAAACTGATTTTTATTTAACAGAAGCCTCTACCAGCTTCACAAATAACTGCTCTGTGGTCTTTGAACTATTATTCCTATTGCCCATTTTCTTCATTCTCTGTTCATTTAGTGTGTTACCGCGTTCATACAGGGGGACAGACAGGTGAGCCTACTCTCCAAACGAAAGACACTGTAGACATTCCCAGTAGACAGGTGTAGCTAATCAGAGGTACACTACTTATGTTTGATTTCTCCCTAATTCTTATTCAAATAAAACAGATCTAAAAGCCTGTTTTCCTATACTCAAAGCACTTTCGAAGGCTTTCAAAGACTAAGATGAAAAAATTCAAGCTAAAAAAAAAAAAAAAAGCCAACTCCTTGAGCAGAAAGTGAGCCCCTTGGTTCTGATCCATATTTTCCCCCATAGCTTTAAAGTAATTCTGTTTTAAAAATTAACATCAGTTAAAGACACTGTTAGAAGACTGCCCGGTAATAATACTTTGCAAGTCCTGGGGAAGGATGCTGTTTGTAGAGGGATTTTAGGATTGAGAAATGCCATTTGAAAATCTTAGACTAAATGGTAAAGTATCTAGTTATAAGTAGCCTTGACGGAAAAGAAATCTAATTCCATAACTGGATTAAGAGAACATTTAATAAACTCTCATTTAATAGAAGAGAAAACCTTGAGCAATGGGACTCAGGGTTACGTGGCTGCCCACGGCCATGGAGCTGGTTTATAACAAAGCCCAATGTACAACCCAGTCCAGGATATTCTTCCCACCACTGTGTATTGCTAATGGGAAACTAAGTATCTCTATTTGATCACACTTCTCCCCAGATTACAATGCCCACTCAACAAAACCAGTGTTCTCAAAAGATGTGGCATCTGGTTTACTGTAAGTTGTTACGGACCCCCAGAACATGGGTCCCTGTAATTTGCCAGGGTTCTTTACTACGACTCAGGTTACTGAGTTGAAGATAATACAGTGCAGACTCTAAGCACCAATGTGCTTATAACAAAAGGTCACTGGCTACACTGATGCATATTCCCATTTGCTATTTATGGTCCAAGTAACCTATCCACACAGCAAATGTGGTTTCCCCCATCAGTTCCTAATGTTAGAAAAAGATTTTAGGTCTTTCTCAAATTTCTAGTACTGCAGTATTTGGGGGAGGAAAGGATTTGACCTTTAAAGCCTATCTGTGAACACTGGCTGAATCTATTCACACAGCACATTAAAGTACCAGACATCTTTTTTATAGCAGTTTAATGAGTTCCTCTTAGAGTGTGTCTAGAAAAAGAAGCCATGATTCTCACTCAAGACAAAACGGAACAACAAAAAGACTCACTAGAAAAAAACACAGCTAATTTACAGTGTAACATACAACACTTTGCATGGGGAGGCACAATATTTCTGAAAATGCCAAGACAGAATGAAATGAATGCAGGAAAAAAGAAAGAGGAGGAACAAAAGCACATGCTGAGTTGAGTCCTTAAAACACCACTGACCAAGAGGTACATGCTGGGTGTAACAGTGGATGTGCTGAACCAAAGGATGTTTTAGTGCCTCATTAATGAAAACTCTTAGGTGGGGTCTGAGAAGGACCTGGTGTGCTCTGAGCTGTGCTCTACCTTAGCAAAATTCACCTCTTACATGATGAATCCATTCAACTTATTCAGAGCCAGTTTATTTTTTCCCTCACATACTAAAAGAACTTTCATGACTTCCTCACAATGATCCTGACCCAAAGTGAGTGGTCTGGAGCTTGGGGCTGGGGGGGGGGGGGGGGGGGACGGAGGGGGACACCCTTGGTACTTAATAAATGTAACAAAAGGCGATGACATTTGGAGTCCCCTTTGAAATACTTCCACACAGGCAATGTAATATTATGTATTGGTTAAAAGGATAACCTATCCACAGTCAGTAGCCCTGATCAGGACTGACTCCCCCAGGGTGGTCAAGTAGCATTACATCACAGGTATCTATATCTCAGGCACACCAGAGATTTTGCTATTTGGCATACTGAAATGGGTTTTCATTGCTGAAATCCAAACCAGTGTCCTCCCAGTCAGTATAATGGACGTTAGTGACAGGTTTCCATTGCTGAAACTAGTGGTATTTAAGGTAAGTAAATTGGAAAAGTCAATTTAGAGATATCTTCTACTTTTATATGAACAGAGAATAAGAATCTATGAAGGTCTGTAACTTGGACCCTTAGGACTGGCACCCGAGGCCCAACTGTTCAATCTGTCCAGCGCTGGGGCAGAGGAGCCTCACTGCATGATATCCACCATAAAAATGAGAGAATCCTGCTTCTGGAACGTTGTCAGCTCATCAACCTTAAGTGGAACCTTCCAAAGAGATCTGGCTGGAGAACTTAGAAGGCCTGAGAGCAGGGATTTCAGTGAGTTTATAGGACAGGCTGCAGGAATGCTTTGTGCTTGTTTGCCAGGAAATATCTGTTTAATAAAAGTCTGTGTGCAGCAGAACTGCCCTGCGACTGCCTTGAGCTGTGTGGGAATAGCAAATCCTTTCTCAAAACCTCAGCCACTTTTCTGTAGCCCGTAAGAGTTGGGCGTGACCAAACTGACTTAAAACTATTCTCAACAAATATATCACAGGTAGAACTATCATCCTGGAGCCCACCCACACCAGCTTGGTAAATTTTCAGGAATTTTATAAGCCAGTTGTTAAATACAGCCATTATTATTGATTAAAAATACCTAAACTTCCAAGGAAATACATTGCATTGAAAACAAAAGTAAGAGATACTCAAAACTGGTTCACTTCCTAATTATTTGGCTATATTTTAACTAGAATCTATGTCAGTTGTATCTGTATATAATAGCGCTCCACTGGGCATCTCTTCCCAGCTCTGAGGTCACTTTTGTCGCACTGCTGCTTGAAATTGGCTGTGGCAAGAATATTTACACCACAGACACCAGTGGGTGCTACTTATCAGGGTTTTGTTTGTTTCCAGGTCTGGTGGTTCAACACCAGAACTCCCTTGGTGTGAATGGTCTTCAATTAATAGGGAAGACTTTGTCCCCTCTAAGGCCTTCAGATACACCAGCATAAACAAACCCCCACAAGCACAGGGACCACACGGCCATGCACCATGCGACAGGACACACTCACTTTTGAAGCAGCTGGGTCCACTAGTCTCTGGCGATGTCGGGCTGAGTTGAAATGGCTCTTCGGAGGCTGCCCTTCCTGACAGGGAATGGAAGATGGGGATGAACGAGGTGGGAGAGAAGGTGGGGCGTGGGATGATGGGGGAAAATGGTCAGAAAAGGGAGAGGGACAGTGTTTAACAGCACTGTTCTTGTCTGTTTCAGCTAAAATCCAACAATAAAAACACACGACACGACCTTCCCCCACAAAAGCACATGTCATGTGCAAATCATTTTATTAAAAACAGCCTTGTATATGCTTGTGTGTGATAAAGACATGAACACAGCCCAGTATCACATTTTCCATCAAATGTGCATTTTCCTGTTACCTGATATTGTCTCTAATTATATTTCAAGAATACTAAGGAAAACTGGAGCACCACCTCCCTGAACGTGAAGTCAATCTTCCTTGAATTGCAGAAGGCAGTAAGGGGCATTCTTAGACTTGCCACCCATTTGGATATCACCAAAAAGACATGGAAACCACAGTCCTCCCCCAGGCCACGAAAACTCTCTTGCCTTAGAAGCCTCTCTCTTCATCATCCTGGCAGAATTCCTGGTGTCTGGCAGCCACCGAAAACTCTGCCCCTGAATGCAATTAAATTTTATTGGCTCGAACAGAGAGTGAGCATTGTTTATAACCTAACCTGTGAAGAAGGGTGGTCTTTTTCTTAGACCAACCCTTGAATATATATTCGACAAATGGATCACATAGAAAGGCTTAACACCCCCAATCTCTCATTCCACGTCAAATACACAGACCCCAAAAACCCCCAAGCAACTATATTTTAAAGGAAAAGTTTGGAATAGGGGCCCCCATGAATGGTATGGAGTTTCACTTCTCCATCTTTCAAAGTTGGGCAACAGTAAACAAGAATCTAAGAAGCAAGCACAATCCACTGTGAACATCAACTTCAGGGATACAGAGATGAAAGCAACAGAAGGATGGTCTCAGAAAGCCCCTGGGCCTAAAGCCCCTGGTCCAAGTGAGCATCTACATAGGGAGTGAAATATCTGTCAGATGCAAGTTAGTATTTGCTCACAGAGGAGAGTGAAAAGACCTTCTACTCAGGTAAAAATGCAATGTCTATATTACAATACTTGAGAATTCTTTTTTTTTTTTCTGAGAATAACAGCTCTATTACTTTTAAGACATGGATCAATCACACCAACTTAAACTGCCAACAATCACTGCTTCGGTATCCAAAGTGTAACGCTTACCTTTCAAAAAGGAAATGTCATAAGTAGCAGATTGCAAGTCAGACTTATGTTTTTCCTACTAACTACCCTGCCAACACGCATTCTTTCCCTACCCTCTTCCGAAAAAAATGCAAGGCAATACTTTTAAATCTTAGTTGACCTAGAAAATGTACCAAAGCCTTGACAGCAGAAATTGTTCTCATTAATTCACTGAATATTTGGCAAAACAAAACAAACAAAATTGAGCATGGCTCCGCATTCAATAGAATCAATAAGTTTTACATAAGAAATAGCTTTTTTTTTTTTAAATCACAGATAATTTATTTAGCTTGATTTGAAGTCTCCTTTAATTTGAATGGTTTATCAGAAAGGTTTTAATGCTTTTTCTCCTAAAAAAAGTTATCAGATGTAAATAAATAATTATCCTCATTAATATATCTGGAGAACTATCTGCCTTTATCAGCCTCCCTATGGAATGATTACAACCGATTTAAGAGTTTCAGTGCATGGTGCCAGGCTCCCACTTATCAGGAAAAAAATTAATCTTGGTGTTAAATACACAATTACAGTCAATGTGCAAATTAACTAAATCCTGAGCCTGTGGTTTATTGCTCTTCTTCTGACTTCAAGGTGAAAAATGTTATTTTTTTTAATTAGCTAATTGCACCATGAACTCAGCAGGGGGCAGATGTTGATATTAAACTGAGAATCTCACTCTTAAACTCCCAGTTTGTGAAAGGCTGGCTTAAAGAGAGCAAGCGTATCATTCAAGGGGAATGGAGGGGCCAGGTGGGTTTTTAAAACCTGGTCTCCATTTTGTCTCATTTACTATCGAGTACAATGACTCTGTAACAATGGTCTGCTTGTGATGAACAAATAGGCCTATGAGATAATCAATATCTTTACACAGATTCCCATAATACCTCTTAATAGAAACCAAAGAAGAGCCTGGAGGATTAATGTCATTTTAATGAATTGCATATGGAATAGAAATAAAGGAATTCTGAACACTCACAGTAACTTTTCGTCCATATGACTCATGTCTTAGACTAATCTTAATTTTCAAAAATAGTCACACTGTATTCTTTCGTTGACAAAAAAAGTTGGTGATGGTCACTGGCTCATGTATTCTAGAGTTACTGAGGCTTTGTAGAGAGGTGGACATAGCTATATCCTAGATAGGAACCCTTGAGAATAATTTAATTCATTAGAAGCTGGACATGCTGCCTTCTTCACTGCAGGGAGACCTTAATTTAAAAGCTTTCCTTCCTTATTACAGGCCAGATTCCCTCATACATCCAGGGAAGGTACAAACAACACATATCTGAGCATTAGCCAGCTCACTGAGTTCAATTATGAAATATTTTACATTCTTTAGAAAGGGAACAAGCCTCTCAAAAATGGTATGGCATGAGACCAACATCCTTATATAACAATTTGGACATATATCTTTCCATGCCCAAGAAAAACATTAAATTCTATCACTCAGGCCAACATTAAAGACAAAATTTGTGCCTTCATTGTCTTTTCCCAAATTCTTAGTCCCAAGAATCCATTTCTCGTCCTAAATGACAGCCTTCAGTCTCTGGTATCTGTCATTCCAGACTGAGACATCAGTCTCCTGGTACCATTTACCTCCTGGCTAATGCCATCAACATCAGCAAAATAACAGATTGGACCTGAGCGGGCCCCACAGGGCTCTCAACTGAATGGCTTATTTACATATGTAAATAGGGACTCTTTACTGCCAGGGGCGGGGGGCGGAAGGAGGAGGGTTAGATTCCTCACCATTAGCTTTATGGAAACAGAATCACATTATATTGCTCAGGTCAACTTAGCAAAATCATTTTGCTGTGATCACCACCACTAATAAAAGTGGCAGCCCTCAGTTATGTAAATAAACTATTGAAAGATGACAAAAGAAGTGTTGACATGTGCATAATCTGGAAACTTAATGAGACATATTTCATCTCCATGCTAAATGCTTTCATCAAGCCTTCTCCTGTTAAGTCATTTCAGAAATTATAAACATCCCTTAATACCCCAGATCATACTTTTTAAAGAAATTATTGTTCCCTAAACATTACAGATCTGATAGCGTAGTGCTTTTGCCTAATTTGCATCACATAAACATATTTACAAGAATGCTCTGTGGAAAACAGTATATCAGGTGTGAAATTATGGGTGCCCAATGAATTTGGTGGCTGACATCAGATTATTTAAACACCTAACTCTTTAAAGCAGCTATAAATTACTCTGTCTCAAAAGCAGAGCCACAAGAAAAATTTTAAACTAAGTGTATCTATAATTTTGCCATTAGTTACACTATTTTTTAAGAAATATATCATTAGACATTTCCATTTCTTTAATGAAAGAAAAAAACAGAAAAATCACATAATTGTTTCAAGGGCTCCTAGAGGATTTATTAAAAATCCATTCAAAGGAGTTTTCATTCTGAAAATAATCACATGCATTCTGAGAAAAGAATAAGCATTTTTACCCAACTCTGAGACACCCTTCTGTCCGAATAAATATATTTCATCCCCAATGGAAGCTCTTACTCAGTACTATACTTAAGTACTACAACAAAGCTGTTGCAAACAGGCCCTGATAAAAGTGCCCCTGCACATCAATAAAGCAATCTAGGACCACACAAAGTCAAAAACTCCATGAAAATAAATCGATCGGAAGAATTCACAAGCTGGGAAGATCTAGCAATTACCAGGTATATCAAAATAGGGATCAGAAACCCAAATGAACACGGAAGTAATGTGCTAGAACACATTTTCAATGATGATATCATAGGCTTCTAAAACCCACGGAACTAATCCCACAGTAATTTATGAAAACTTCATAATTCATAACCTTGTAAAGATGAAAGTACATCATTTTTTCTTGTTTCCTTTCAAACCCAGGTTTTTCAACTTGGTTCACAAGAAGAGCCACCAAAACAGGATAGGGGAAGGGATACTCCCACCTGTGAAAGCCAACCCAGTGACTTTCTAACTTCTCACCGTGATGCTCATTGAGAAGTGCATTTTGCATCATGAAACTATGCCTCCCAATACTACCAGCAGTGCACTCTATTTTCTGATCTGGTTTAGTTCCTCTTTAAACAAATGCTGGTCTCCACTGCTAAATTGATAATTTGACCTGCAGTTAAAAAACAGACCAAGGAAGTGTTCTTCAAGTGTCCTGAGGGGACTTCCCTGGTGGTCCAGTGGTTAAGACTCTGTGCTTCCACTGCAGGGGGTGTGGGTTCTACTACGATCCCACCAGCCAAGCAGCACAGCCAAACCAAACAAACAAACAAACAAAAACCAAAAAACACTCTCATGAGATACGAATCACCTAGTAACTCCTTCCAAATGCTTCAGGCTCTGTCCCAAACTTCGGTCATTTACTTTTTCCCCACATCCATGTACTATGTGTACTATTACATCTGCTATATAGACATTCACTTCTTAATTGCTTTCTTTAAAAAGCGGACTCCAGTCTTCAAAATCTTATATACTTCAATTTTTAATGATGGCATAAGTAATAACATCTTGAAATCACGGTTTGGTTGTGCTAGTGACATCTTTTTTCTAACCTATACTAAGAAAAATACATTGAACATTATATAAAAACGTCTGTGTACTAACAGGAATCATCTGTGTGCAACTCGTGGCGTCCATGGCACCTCGGGTGGCAGCCGATGCGAGTGAAGAGCCCAGGCTCTGCAGTGTCTGTGGGAGGAAGGGGGGTGGTCACCACTCATGACTCTGCCTTAACATCTCCCCCCTCAATGCCAACTGCCTACTCTGAGATGACAAACAGGGACTGCAAACCCACATGATCTGGACCTTTGTCTCCCACGTCTGCCCTGCTCAGTGTTCCTCATCTCCAGGGAAGGCCACCAACACTCTCCCAATGACCTAGGAGTCACTGACCATCTTGTCCTTAATCTCAGTTCCCATGGACCGAACGTCAACCCCACCACCATATCCAACCCATCAGCAAGTCCTCATGGTGATGACTTCAGAATGTATTTCAAATTCAACCTTTCTTACTTTTACCATTATCAGTGTCACCCAAGCCATTTATCTGTACTCAGTTCCTAGGGCTGCTGTGACTAAATACCACAAATGGGGTGACCTGAACAACAGAAATGTGTTGTCTCCCAGTTCTTGAGGCTAAAAATCTGAAAGCAAGGGGTCCGCAAGGCTGGTTTCTCCTGAGGGCTGAGAGGGAAAGCTCTGCTCCAGGCCTCTCTCCTTGGCCTCTAGATGACCACCCTCTTTCCGTGTCTCTTAACATCATCTTTCCTCTCTGCGTGTCTGTCTCTGTGTTCAAATGTCTCCTTAATTATAAGGACATCAGTTATATTGGATTAGGGACCACCTCAAAAACTTCCTTGTAACTTGATCACCGACTATAAAGACCCAATGTCCAAATAAGGACACATTTTCAAGTAGAGGGGTTAGGACTTCAACATATTTGAGGGGAGACATAATTTAACCAATAACACCATCCAAGTCATCCAGACACCAGCAACAGGCTCCCATCCCTGTTCTGCTACTTTTGTCCTCCGTAGAGTCTGTCTGTCCAACAGCAGACAAAGCTACCCTAATAAAATAAATATGATATCACTTTTCCCCAAACTCTCCACACCTTTCCTTTCCACTTGTCCCTAGTCCTTCCAGGTCCTGTAAAGCCTCAGGCAACCTAGCCTGGTGCCTTTTCTGGATTCCAGCAGCTCCCCTTCACCCCTCACTCACTCTGGCCACACTGGTCTTTGTGCTGTTCCTAGAGCCCTCCAAGCACCTTCCCAGCTCAGGGTCCCTGAGAGTCCCTTCACTGGAAAACACTCCTTGTATTTTTGTATTTTTGCAAAGTACGCCTATTCCCTCATTCAGGAAACATCACCTGTAAGAGGACACCCCCCCCCATCACTCCCTTTCCCCCTTGTTCTCCTTTACTTCCTAACAGTTAATACTGCCTGACAGTACATTATATGTGTATATGTTTGTCTTTTTTTTTTTTTTTCCTGTAAGCTCTAAGAGGCCAGGAGCTTTATCTCAATGCTCCTGGCACGTGGTAGATGCTGGATAAATAATTTTAAACAATTATCAAACCAGTAAATGAAGCAAATGTATTTAAATGATGCACCAGCTCATCCATACCCTGTGTTTCTGTCAGAGTTCCTGGAGGAAACAGAGGGCACCCACAGACCAGGTGGTTGGAGAAAATTCTGATAAGGGAATTACTTAGAAGTAGGGCTCCTTCACATCCCCTAGGCCGGAAGAGGCAAAAGGGAGGGAGCTGCTTACAGAACCTGAAATAGAGAGCTGGGTACAGAGGGTCACCTTCGGGAGAGCATTCAGCCAGCCTGGGCTAATGCTGGGGAAGGGAGCCAGAGAACAAGGACTTCTATCACGTTCTCTGTTTGTCCCTCCTTCCCTCCAATTGCCTGTTCCCCCATTGGGCCAAACTCAACCATACACCAAGAGCACAGAAGGGGGATACAGGTCCCTAGAGGAGGAGGGGATAGGGAAAGAAGAAGAGAGAAAGGAGGAGGGAGGGTAGAGAGGAAGGGAGAGAGGGGAAGGGAGAGGAAGAGAAAGGAAGAGGAGTGGGGAATGGGAGAGGAGGAGAGTGGGGGGAAGGGAGGGGAGAGAGTTAGGGGAGGGGGAGGGAGGTAGAGGAGGAAAGTGGGAGGGAGGGAGGGAGGGAAGGGGAAGGGGAGAGGGGGGAGGGGAGGGTAGGAGGAAAGGAAGGAAAGAGGGAAGGGGAGGGGGAGAGAGAGAGAGGGAAGGGGAGGGGGAGAGAGAGAGAGGGAAGGAGAGGGGGAGAGAGGAAGGTGCAAAGTGATTTGGAGGTCAAAGAAAAGATAAAAGGTACCCACTCCATCACTGAGCACAAGTTAACAGCAGCAACCATAGGGCTGCTTCCCTTCTGGCTCCTCTTCCAAGTCCCAGTTTCCTCCACAGCATGTGCTGTTCCACCTTCAAAACGGCCCTTGCTGTACTGAATCCGGGGTGTGCATTAGCACTGAGCACAAGGGACACACCTCTGTTAAGCCACACGGTACTTTTCTTCTCTGGCTCCGCTTCCCAGAAATGCTGAAAGAGTGAACTAGATATTATCTGTGAAGCACCACATATCTAATGACGGGGATTTTTCTCCTGTCAGGGTTTCACATTAATGTAATTTTGGTAGGTCTGCAGTCTCAAGTCAAAAGAAAACCCTGGGATTGGATTCCTGATGAAATTCTTGCTTTGAATTCAAATTTACTTCCCAACCCCGCACATGCAATTTGCCTTCTCAAGTTATTCAATGTTAGGAAAGTGGAAAAGCTAGTCTGCATCTAATCCGCTAAGATTCTAAGGAGAAGGGAGCTCCGGCACTCTCTGAGGGGTAGTGGGGAAAAGACAACCTGGGGGCCAGTCTCCTCCCCGCCAGTCACTCAGCCTCCCTGGACCTCAGCATCCACTCAGCCTCCCTGGACCTCAGCATCCACTCAGCCTCCCTGGACCTCAGCATCCACTCAGCCTCCCTGGACCTCAGCATCCACTCAGCCTCTCTGGACCTCAGCATCCACATCTATAATGAGGCACGCTGCATTTGAAGGCTGGAAATTCCAAGACCCTCTCTGAAAGTTGGCTCCATGTTGTAAAGATCAAAAATATCCAGGATACCCTGTTTACATAAAAACCAGTGAATTCAATTACTGGGATCATGTCATAGTGCAAATTTCTTGCAGGCTTCATAACGTGTGTGTTTGGGAATCACAGTACTGACTTGCTATTTAGAAAATGTTTACGTTTACTGCCATTCAGAGAGAAATGTTTGGGTCTTAGACTGTATTATACCCGTCAGCCAATGATCCTTTGTTAGAGCATTTCAGAACATTACATATTGATTCAAATTAATGAATTTTGTGTCGAAGACCACTTAACATATTTTACCATAGACAATAAGTTTATGGATGTAATTACTGACTTGAGCTCCAAAAACACAGCACAATTATACTGCAGCACATATGTCAACCCACTTAAGTCACTTCAATTTAGAAAAAAAATTTAATGATATCACATGCCACACTTTTTTTTAATGAGAAAAATTACAAGACACCTAAATTAAGAGGACCAATTTTCCACAGGGAAATCTGAGGGAAAAATTTAAAGGTAAACCAATTTTCTAAAGGCAAAATAAAATTTTCAACACAGCTCTGAGTTGTACCCAAAGCAAATTATTGCTGGCAAGCAATATGGCTCTGATAATTAGACTTGATTGGGGTTTAAATTAAGCAGAGGGAGGCACTAGACTCCTCAAAGCCATTCTGATAAGTTTCATCTGTTCCAGAAGCCATGGGGAGAATGGTCAGGGACCCAGGAAGGGGGAAGCAGCCTGGCTTTGTAGATGAGGGTAGAATGCTGTTTAACTGATCTCTCTCCCTCATCTTGTAGCTGCTTATCACAGATTCGTATGTGAAAGAGATTAAGTGCCTACATACACAGCCAATCATAATTACATCACTGAACGCCTGATATAACACTGCTAACCCATAACACAGTGACAATCGTGTGTTTTTTTTAACCACAAAACGAATCACTATAAATTCTTGGGGGCAGGGGGTTAGATGGGTGAAAGGTCACCTTGTCACTCTCTCTCATTAATATGACCCTGGATGCTGAGAAGACATGAACTTTTTAAAGAGGTACAAAAAGAAAGACCCTCATGTTCAGTCACTTTCCTACAATTCCATTTGCCACTCTTGAACCAAAGCCCACTTTTATCTGGAGAATGTAAAACGTCGCATTCTGGCTTCTCCACCAGTGTTTCCACTTGCTAGGCTTTGCCCTGTGGGGTACATAGCATGTGTGGAAGGCACTCGATCATAGTGGAAAAGGACCCAAAGACCTGCAGATGTTCGTATCTGTACAATGGGCATAACAACTGCCTCCACAGGATTGGAGTCTTTCTACTATGCAACAATTTTCCAAGGGATATCTTTATCTTACCATTTATTTTTATCAAATTCAAAGATAATTAGAAAGTAGAGATACTAAAGAGTGAATTAAATGCAGCCCCTGGTTTTAGGGAAGCTGATGACAGCTTGTCACTGAGTGCAATATCACATGAAATGAATGATTTAAGTACAAGTGGAAGAATATCTAATGGGGACAGCATGGTCCTTGAGCATCTCACACTCTTCAGAGTGAATGACAGCAGCGGCGGCAGGAAGAAGGCTGTGCTGTACAAGGGCTCTTTCTCCTGGAAGCCAGGACATGAGTGAGACTGTAAGTCACATGTTTATGGCTCTCTTAGAATTGTACTTTCAATACGGCAATAAGGTTTTGGATTTAGCAGGAATTTGCATGTCCTTTATGAAACATCACAGCACACTTGAGGTCACTGAACTTGAAAAGCCAAACTGATAAACCAGTGCTACCCTCAATATGTGGTTCAATATATCTTATTATGGATGGATTATGACCAGTGAGAGATCCTTTGGGGTAGTGGTTAAAAGCACAGACAGTGAGGCCAATTTGCCTGGTTTTGAATTCCAACTTTCCTTCTTTCCAGCTCTGTGATGTCAGCCACATTTCAAACCTCTTTATACCTTTATTTTCTCATCTGTAAAATGGGGACAGTAAAAATGGCCATTTCATAAAGCTGTTAGGAGAATTAAAGTAGTTAATACATGTAATATACAATAGAGTTAGGTCACAGGAAGAGCTATGTATAATGGTTAACTATTTAAAAACATATTCACAAAAATATTTACTCTCCTCTAAGGACCTTGCAATTTGATTTAGACAGTAAAATCTGCTACTCTGTTTTTTTGTTGCTGTTGCACAAGAAGAGAGGTTCACACTTATAGAGGTGTTGCTCCTTACTGGAAATCAAGGAATACCCCTGATTCCTCTAGGAGTGCTTTAGGATTAAGTATTTTTTCAAGATTAAGTATTGTATTAAGGAGTTAAAGACAAAAGTCTTACAATGTTTCTTTAAATATCTGTTTCAGCTGCATAAGATTAGCACGTTTTTCTTGGCAAGGAACACCTTTTCCTTTTTCTGCTGGAGTATTTTTTCGTCAGCAGCCTTTCTTGTTTTTCTTCCCAAATGCTTCCTCTGCTTCTGTCTTTCTGTCGTCTGCCCTCATTCTATTCCCTGTGCTTCAGCACTTCCCTCCCACCACTTCCCATCCTCTCACTTAAAAAAAAAACAACTTTGTTCATTGATTGTTTAGCATGTTTCCTTCCTATTTTGCATTCCCCTGGGCGGCTGGAACAATGAGAGTGGAAGTGCACTGACAGCATGGGAAAGTCACTGTGTCACCATGGATGGACGGTGCTTTTATAATGCAATCAGGATACAGGAGGGAAGGGGTAACAAGATGCAGTGCCGCTCTGAGGCCGGCTATGAGGCCATCTGTTCCTAGTCTGCAGTCACTGCTCAGTTACTTTCACAGAGCTTAACCCAGGATTTGCCCTGTAATGGGGTAACTGGAAGTACCTATTGTATGCTTCTGCTACATGTGATTGCTTTCTGTACCGACAGGGGATCTGAGTCATCAGTGATCCCACAAAGCCTGGAACTGCCGGGTCTAGGCTTTAATGCTGTGTTCATTCACAAATGTAGAATATGCTCAAAATTCTCACACAATCAGTTACATGGAGTTTATACCTAGAAGTGAAGTGGGTCAATGTTAGAGGTGTAATAAACAAGCATTTCCTGAGAGCCATCTTGATACCATCAATAACTAACACTTATTAAATGTTTTCTCATTCCAGGCATATGCTGAATTTGGGAAGCGATTTCTGCACCTCCATGTTCACTGCAGCATTATGTACAACAGCTAAGACATGGAAACAACCTAAGTGTCCACTGATGGATAAATAGATAAAGAAGATGTGGTATATATTTACAATGGAATACTATTCAGCCATAAAAAAGAAAGAAACCTTACCATCTGCAATAACATGGATGGACCTGGAAGGCATTATGCGAACTGAAATAAGTCAGACAGAGAAAGACAAATACTGTTTATAACCTCTCTTATTTGTGGAATCTAAACAATTGAACTCATAGAAACAGAACAGCCTGGTGGTTGCCAGAGGCAGAGCATGAATGGGTGGGCAACATGGGTGAAGGTGGTCAGACGCACAAACTTCCAGTCGTAAGTCAGTCCTGGGAATGTAATGTACAACATGGTGACTACAATTAATAACGTTACATTGTATACTTGAAAGTGGCTAAGAGATTACATCTTAAAAGTTATCACAGAAAAAAAAAACTGTAACTATGTAAGGAGATGAATGTTAACTGAAATTTTTGTGGTAATTATGTCACAACATATACATGTATCAAACCATTACATTGTACAACTTAAACTAATGCAATGTATATGCTAATTAAAAAGAGAATGAATGTACAGAAAACATTGTAAAAAAAAAAAAAGGGTGAACAAGATCTATATAGTAAAAATTATAAAATACTTTAATGGGCACAAATGAATACCAGAATTATACAAGACATATACTATACATAGATGGGAAGACTCAAATACTTCCCAGATTAATTTGAAGAGCCATTAGAATTCTAATTGAAATTCTGGGTATATTTGTTTTGATGGAATTTGAAAAATGCTTTCAAAAATTAATTTAGAAGTCTAAATAGTCAAAAATATACAAATCAACTCTGAATAAAAGAAGAAGAAGAGGGGACTTGCCTTACAGAAGTCAGGATTTATTATAAAACTGTAGTAATTAAATCCTATGGTATTCACTAGAGAATAAACAGACTGGGCAACTAGAGAACCCCAAAACAGACCCTTACACAGATGGGAAGGTAGCAAAAAATAGAGACAGAATAACAAACACAAAGAAAAGATACACTAATTCAGTATGGTGAAAAATTACTTTCCACCTGGAAAAATAAACTTAATTCATACCATACACCACACTAAGAAAAAAAATAAGGATAATGAGAAACAATGTCAAAACACAGCTTTAAGAATTTTAGAAGAAAAAATGAAATATGAGGTATTTTTATGACCTATGAATAGGAACATATTTCCTAAATAGGTATGAAAAGCAAAACTCTTATAAAAAGATTGGTAAACTGGACTGAATCAAAACTTAAGCCTTCTGAATGAAGTCATAAATTTTAAAGGAAGGGACAGACTGAAATAAGATATTCCTAAAATGTAAAATATATAAATTAATAGAAAAAGGAAATAAAATAAAAACGGGCAAAAGATGTGACCCAAAAAATCAGAGAAGATGAAACCAAATGGGCAGTAAATATAACAAGATAACCTCTTTAGTATAATTCAAAATAAAAGAGCAAAATAATCACTTTACACCTATCAGAAGAGCAAAAATTTAAAAATACCAGGTACTGGTGAGTATGAGGGAAAACAGCAATCTGCTATAGAAACATACAGTGGTTCAAGCACTTTAGCAAAAATGTTAGCAATATCTATTAACTGAAATACCATATAGATACCATGTAACCTGGTAATTCTGCTTCTTGGCACATATCCTAAAATCCTTACACACAGGCAGCAAGAAATCCATACATGAATTTCCACTGAAGCATTTTTATGATAGTAAAAAACTCAAAACAGTTAACATGTCTGTTATTAAGGAAAAGGATAAAAGAAATTGTGGACATCCATAAGAGGAAACACTAGTTAGAATTTTAAATGAACTAAAGCTATTTGAATCAACATAAATACATAAAAAAAATTCTGAATGGGAGGTATTGGGGGAAATGCGAAATATTTATGAGAGAATAAAAACACACACTAAAATTATGATGGGGGTTGCTTCTGGGAGGGAGTATGGGACAAGGAAACAAAAGCCTGGAAAGGAGTTTTCAGTCATACTTTTATGCTTTAAGGATTTTTTTGCTTGTAAAAATGTTGAATTGCTTTCATTAAGAACACTGTCGGAAGAAAAATGACAAAATGTAAACATTCCTTAATTCTAGATGTCACCTATGGAAGTGTTTGTTACGTCAATCTCTATACTTTTTGGTATTTAATGAACTTTTCAAATTTTTTAAAAGAACACATTTAATGGCTGGCCATGTAACTGTGTAACCACAACTCTTGTCTAGGTCAATACTTCAAACGAGGACATTTCAGTTTCAAAAAAAAGCACAATCAAAAGATCTTCCTACAATAATATGGGCATAAGGGCTTTCTTGTGCAAACGCACAGTGCTTGATTCAAAATTAGATAAAAAGTAAATCAGATTTAAAATCAGGAAGGCAATCCGTCAGTATGTGTCTGGATAAAGACAACACAGAAACTTGTAATCGCTTCCTCTGGACAGCAAACATTGGCACATATGAGAGCAATTAATAACCCTTCAAAACTGAGGTCAACTTCTTGCTTTCCTTTTGTTCAAGTGGAAATAGTAAAGTAAAATAGCCTAAATCTTCCAGAAACTACTGTACCAAAGGATTTATGCATTTACATCCCAGGGAGGGGCCAAATAGGTCTTTGATCTCCCTCACTTTCCCACTTTGACCATCAAGGTCTAAGGTCCTGCATGTGATCAAGCCACAGTCCCCCTCTGCCAGTGTAGCAGACTCCACGGGTGGTTTGCCTCTCCTTCCTCAGGGCCCATCCGGTTCTCTCCCCAACATCAGCCTCAGCTGCAGAGGGGAGGCAGAGCCAGCTCAGGCCAACCTGCTACTCATGCTGTCCCATCATAAACACACCCATTAGGCATTTTCCTACTGCTGCCCCAGGCATTCTCCAAGACCTTGGGAGCCTGCCAGGCCCAGAGTGTGGAGGGGTTCATTTCTCTGGGACAACCTTCAACCTATGGGACTGGAGCCAGTGGTGGATACCCTCTAGCTTCCTGTAGGAGTCCTTCCAACGGATGACTCTGGGGGGCGCGCCTTCCACGCACGTCTCAGGAGGTCTCAGTGGAGTGTGCCCATCGCGGGGATCTCAGACAGACTTTCCTACCACATCCCATCTTTGCCCTCGTTCCTGCTTCCTGAGATCACCTCTCAAACGACTTGCCCTCCAATCCACATTTCCAGCTCTGCGTTCAGAAAAACCCAAATTAAGAGAACAAACACCACCTCGTCCAGCTCTGAATGCAACTTTTCTAATTCACGGGTTCCATTATTTTTTAAATATATACGTGCCAAACAGCTCATGTACTGCAGTCACAAAATTAAACAGGACAAAGTCCCTCTCATTAATGAACTCTATCTCATAAGGGAGACTTCACACAAATGCACTTGGAATAAATGTGACATGAGCCAACGTCAAGATGTGTGAAAGGTAACCATGCTGTGAAGTAGGGGTGCCCACTTCTGCCTGTGGAGGTGCTCCCAGGACACCGTCTGTTCCCACTTCTGACTCTGTAGGCTGTGTCTAAAATGACTTCCAATCATTCTCAGCTCCTGGCATTCATCTGGCGCTCAGTGATTCAATTCTAAAGACTACAATACAACCAAAGTGATGAGGTGTCACTTCCAAGACTTGGTCTCCGAAGTCTATGACTTCTGTCCTGCTCTCACTTGCTCCTTCTGATGGAAGTGAGTTGCCATGTTGTGAGCTGCCCTACAGTGAGGCCAAGGTAAAGAGGAACAGAAGAGGGTCTCCAGACAAAACCCGGTGAGGAACAGAGACCCTCATTCCAATGGCATGCAAGGAGCTAAATCTTACCAACAACCACTTGAGTGACCTTGGAAGCAGTTCCTCCCCCAATCCAGCCTTGAGATGCTAGCAGCTCTAGCCAATACCTTAATGGCCTTGTCGGAGATCAAGAGCCAGATCACCCTGCCAAGCTGCTCCTGGACTCCTGACCTGCAAAAACTGATACAATAAATGTTTGCTATTTGAAACAGCTATGTTTGGGACTATTTGCTCCTCATCCATGGCCTACCAATGCATATACTAACCATGATTAAAAACCACCACTGATGTGGATATAGTCTCGAGAGACTATGTCTGATGTCTAATTCTTGTTCTTTCACGTACTTATTCAACAAGCAAATACTATGTGGTGGGCAGTGTGGACACAAAAGTTAACTTTAAAAAGACACAATCAATGCCTTCTTGGAAAAGGTAAGCTCGTAAAACCTCTTCATGCAACTTCACTAATCTGAACTATGATGGTTTATAAATGTTTAATTTCTGCTGACTCTATAATTTACTAAATATATAATTAAATGTCTCTGCTACGTTTATGCATTTTGTGCTCAGTGAAAGATATCTAAAGCTATATTCCACCTGCTCAAAACATAAGTTATATATTTAGAAAAGAATTCTGATTTTCTTCTGCACAAAAATCCTTAACAGGAATTAGGCCTTTTCCTTTCATTCATTAAAAAAAAAAAACTATTCCCACAGGCAGAAAACTCACAAAGCAGTGAGCCGGAATCCTTTATATCCAAACATTTTGTAATATTTTCCAAATCAACTACTTGGAAGGCTACATTCTCCTCTCACTCTCTGATGAGACTCAGTAACCACTGTGCAAACCCAGGATAAACACTTAAACATCACTAAACAATATTACTTATGTGAGACTTTCATCTTGTGACAGAACTTCTCCTTTTCACGTGATACTGACATAAAAAACAAGAGCGTTCTCTCACTCACTCATAAAATATTTTAGTCCTAACTGTTTACTTTAAAAAATACCATCAGCTTTCCCATAGTATCACAAACAGCTCTGGGAATAAGCAGAAAAAGATAAGGGGAAATGATTTTTCAGCGAAGAATTTAAACATACAGAGACACCCTTAGATCTATCCAATACATATGACTAGAATAATTAAACTTATTCCAGGTAGGTCTTTTAGCGTGTTAACTAAATTATCATACTGCTTGTGCAGTCTTTTTCAACACGCTCTATTCTCTTCCCATTCATACAATCTTCTTCAGCACGGACTGAGCAAATGTTAACTTTCATTCGAAGCAATTCCTTGACTCTCCAGCAGTGGCATAAGGCCATGAACCAAGGAATTTATAAACCAGAAAGGGGTGGAGGGCGGGAGTCACAAAAGAACTTGAGATTTATTAACCACCCTCTCTTAGACTAGCTTGGGCTTCAACCAGGGGCTGCCCCCACTATGACATTCTTAAGAAGAGCACATCATCCAAGTTTGTATTCCAGTTTCAGATGAGATGATACTGTAATCTTCCTCTTCATCTCATTGTGTTTTCCACATACCCCTTTCCTCACTCCTCAAAAGGAATACAATGGAAAGTCTATTTACGCAGGGAAAATAGTTTACACTTTGTTAGGAAGTGGATAGTTTGTTGAAAAGGATAGTTAACCTGTATCTCTGCAACTTTTGTAAACTCGCTGCAAATAATTGAGCACTGTGAATTTGCACTGTGATATTTTCCATATAAAAGATTTTCCTGTGTTTCTAACTTTGGGGAAAAAAGGTAGCACCAATTAATGAATTTCAGTTATGCAAAATGTCTTTCAGTCCAACCCCTCCCCCCAAATCACTCTGAAGTAAAAAAGGTCCAGACCATGGTATAGGGGATAAGGGTGAATTATGAAGCCAAAGAAACACAGGTTTGTATCCACAGAAACAAGTCTTATGATGTCACCGCAATTTGTTGAACATCGGAGCCTCTTCTACAAAATAGAGTCAATAATGCCTCAACAGGTCATTTCGAGGATCACAGCTAACACATCAAATGCCCAGCACAGCATCTAATACTCAGCAGACATCCACTCTACTATGTACGGTTATTATTATGTATTTTCAAAATATTTCACCACATAGAAGCTATTACTAGAACTGCTAATGGAAAGTGAAGTTTAGATAACTTCACTGGGCTACACAATGAGGGGATCAGAATAGGTGGTCCTCCAGAACCTCTCCAGCCCTAAAATAAATGATGCAATGACACGAGGTACCACTTAGCAAGTCTGAAAACAGTCAGAAGGAAGGGTATAGAAAGGAACTGTTCTTAAAAAGAATTATTCCACAATTAATTAATTCCCACCTTCAGAAGGAAATCTGCACCAAAGTAACGCTGACACAGACAGACACTCATCAGAGAGAGAGAGGGAGTGGACACATTATAATAATCCAGTGATATGTGGAGCTAATAAAAACAAAAAGGGCTTTAGATATGTAGTACAGGTTTTTAAAACATTAAGAAAATGGTGACTCTAAAGAGTCATTTCCCAAGGAACGAAAGAGACAGCAAGCTGGAACAGTATCTCACACAAATTAAACTGTCCTTTAAGAGCAACGGCCAGCACAGAAAAGAATGCATCTGAGGCTACTTGCAGCCTCCGTATGGCTCCGGCCACGGGTGTTAAATTTTGCGTAACAAAAATTTGTAACTAACAGGTTGGTTCAAATTGCCTGGCAGTCTCATCAATTAGACTGCCGCCCTTGCCCCCTCGCCTATTAAACCCTAGTTAAGGAGATGCTTTCCTGGATTCTTTTTCTCTTCTCCAAGCCTTTCTGACAAGTCTTTAAGTAGATTCATATAAATAGATAGATAAATAAATAGGTAAGATTATGGTTTTTACACACAAAAAAACAGGGCCAAGATGGAATACTGTGCTCAAATCCCATTTGTTTTTAGAATGATTTTACATCCTTCTAAATTATAAAAGACTGAGCTTACCATCTATGGGGAAATGTTCCACATGCACTGAGTATAAATACTGCCTAAGCAGCCTCTACTGGCAAGAGAAACTCTCTCCCCATTCCAAAAGAAGATTCTTCTCACTTGGATGCAATTTTGTGATGTGTTTTCAAAAAAAAAAAAAAAAAAAAGGCTTACATTGGGTTCTTTGTAAAAAAAAAAATTTTGAGGGCCTAGATTTGATAGAAATCACAAACAAAAGATTCTAAGGTTAATTCTGGCCTATGGATGTGCTCTGTTCAGGCTTTTTAAATAAAAACGCCATCTGAATGCCTCTCAGCAGGGGATAAGCTCTGCAGGTGGACCACAGGCCCCAGCCCTCCCTACTTTTCCCCTGGTGGCCTTTACACATGTATCTTATGTGTGTAGCCCCTGAGGGCATTTTTAGTTTGCCCTCACTCTATAATATAATATAAAGTTACATGGCTAAGAAATCATATACATTTATAGTCTGGAAAATGAGGGGCGGCAACAACTTGGATAGACTTTTGTTATTCAGTTACATCAGAAGCCTCACTCAAAGATATTAATAATCTTTCTGAAATGGGATCATTTCTGTTAGACAAGGGCTAGTTTCTTATTTAAGAAGTTATTATTCAGTCCATCAACAGAAGAATGGGTAAAGATGTGGTACAGTGGAATATTAGCCATAAAAAAGAAAGAAATAAGGCCATTTGCAGCCACATGGATGGACCTAGAGATTGTCATACTGAGTGAAGTAAGCCAGACACAGAAAGGCAAATATCGTGATGTCACGTATAGGTGGAAGCTGAAAAGATGATACAAATGAACTTATTTACAAAACAGAAACAAACCCACAGACATCGAAAACAAACTTATGGTTACCAAAGAGGAAAAGGGGAGAGGGATAAATTAGGAGTCTGGGATTAACATATACACACTCCTATATACATAATAGATGACCAACAAGGACCCACTGTATAGCACAGGGAACTGTATTCAGTATTTTGTAATGACCTATAAGGGAAAAGAATCTGAAAAAGAATACATCACTTTGATGTATACTGAAACTAACACAACATTGTAAATCAACTACACTTCAAAAAAAAAAAAAAAGTTATTATTTAAAAGTCCAAAAAGGTCACACAAAAGAACTCAAGCAACTGCTATGCACAGGACATCAGAGTCAACAGATTATACCTGAAAACATCTTGATTCTGATAGTCACTATTTTGGTAACTTTGGTTCAGTCACTTTATTTCTTTGAAACTCAGTGTTCTTAGCCACAGGATGAAGAAATTAAGCTAGACTAAATCTAAGGTTTCTCTCTTGGACTTGACAAAAAAAAAAAGTTCTATGATCCTCTAATTCTAAGCACCTCAGGCATTCACTGTTGAAGAAGGAGGAATTTTTTTTTTTAACAGAAAAGCTCTAAAACTGGACCCTGGTGAAGTGTTAGAGGCAGTGAAAGGCAAATCAGGCAAATTCTTTCCTTGGAAATCTGCACTGAGTGCGGGGACAGGAATCTAGAATTTATCATTTTCATTCTGTCTGATGTAACCACTATAAATAATTGCCTCATGCCTGTGAGGTAATATGCATGCTGCCAAGGACCCCATTAACTTCGGAAGGGACCTTGAAAGATTCTCCTTTGTTTCACACATAGCTTTTATCAAATTATATTGACATTTCTGTTTTTAAACGTTCCGTTCTGATCGTAAAAATAGATAAAATAGATTCACAAAAGAATGACTCAAAAACAAAAAATTAAAATCATGTGTGCGCTCACCCCTGGAAGTAACAAACCTGATTGATCACGTACCACATGTCTGACCATGTATTTGGGATCTGGGGGGAACAAGACAATTTCCTTAACCTCAAGAAGTTTATAGACATCTGAGGTGGAGACAGACAACAAGTACAGGGAAATAGGAGGAGGTCCCACAAGAGCTGAGGTAGGTGATGGGGACCTGCAGAGGGACACGTACCTCACTCAGGCTTGGGGGTTTAGAAAGGAACGTTGCTGCTCTGGGAAAAATGAAAAAGAGTACGTCCAAGTAAACCAGAAAAAGGAAGAGGTGGATTAAAAGAAAAAAAGGGAAGTGTAAAGGGAGGTGGGGCAGGGAGGAGGGGAACAGAGAAGAGAGGCAGGAAAAGAGAAGGGAAGGGGAGGGAGGGCTGGGGTGGGGAGCGTGGGGGCAGGGTGCAGGAGGAGAGCGAGGCAGCCAAGGGAAGGGCAGGGAGAGGTAGTCCGCTCCAGGCAGAGGGCAGAGGTGTTTCCCTGCAGATCTGGTAAGAGATTCAGGCTTCTGCAGCTTCCTCGGCCTCCCACTGGGGTAGGAAGCAGCATGGAGGAGCTTGGGCAAAGTTAGAGCCCTCAAGATCTCCATCAACCCTGCTTTATGGCCCACCTCTAGGCCGCAGAGGCACAGTTTGGCTACATCACAATTCAAAGCAGCCCAAAAGAACCAAAGGGGAACCCAGAACAAGAACATTCCTGTTTACCCCAGTCACTTTCACTGAGTCAGAGAAGTTTCTTATTTTGCAGAGGCTACCGACCCATACCAAAATCTCACCACATCAACTCATGATGTGAAAGAAACATGAAGCTGGGGTGGGCAGCGTGAACGTCCACTGTCTCTGCGTGTCCGATGCAGCTTTCTGCTACGAGCACACCAGCCACCCCAGCTGTCTGCGCCATGTGTATCAATGCTGCAGCCACAGACATACGTGCGGTTTGGCAAGAGCATCTGTGGAATTGGATCTTCCATCATGAGCACAAATCTGAGACTGTGTCTTAAAGTCTATCCACTAAGAGGAAAACTGGGAAGAAAAGATGGAAAAGAAATGGAGAGTAGAAAATAATCATTAGCCAGGATTTCCTGTTCCACACATCCTAATCCTCCCATAACTGCATCTAATAGCCAACAGATGTGAACAATTATTTAGAGCAGAAATGATAAAAGGCAATAAAGACATAAAGCTTTATGCTGACTTGCCACATCAGCTATCCATCACTGTCAAATCATTTAGGATAAAAATGATAATAACTTAGGCTAACTGATCATTGGTGAAGTCATGCCTAATAATTCTTTACTTGTTAAACAAATACCTGCCTGTTTTTAAGAGGTCATCACAGTCAGAACACAAACATACTAATCCTTCAAAGAAGAAAATATTTCATTTTTAATGCAACTGTCACTGAAATAAACTTTCATTTAAGTATCATCTTTCTTGTGCATCTTTGAATCTCTTCATAAACAAATTATATGTTAAACCACATTTACATTGTAAAATAACGAAAGTAAGACATCTTTGTGGAAGAAAAAAAGCAAGATATTTCAGGGGAGAAACAAACTAAATTTACTTTAGCATCAAAAGGAAAATTTCTAAGTATTGAAAAGGAAAAATTGCTAACTTAAGCAAATGGTAACTAAATAAAACCCACCAAATAATGAGGATGCTTTTCATTCCAAGTAACAAACTGCTCAATTCAAAACAGCTGAAATAACATAAAAGCGTTACCCACTGGTGTGGCTGAAAGTCCAGCGAGAGGTTTTGCTTCAGACAATGTGTGAATCAGCAGTCTGAATCAAACTGTTAAGGACCTGGCTTCCTTGCATCTTTTGGTTCTACTTTTCATGGCATGGCCTATTTCCTAAAGCTCACTTTCTTCATACATTCCAAATAGCTTTAAGCTACGCCTGTGGCTATGCATTTCCTAAGTAACACCCACAAGAGAGAGCATCTTTGCCTAACCATCCCAATGAAGGGACAGAAGTCCAGTCTGCTGGACTCAGTGTAGGTCTCATGTCATCCCTGCAATCGCTATGGTCCATGAGATAGACTATGTTGATCGGCCCAGTGTACATCACATGCTCCCCTAGACATGGACCCAAGTCAGCTTTTCCAAAACCAAATTCAAATCAGGGGCTGCTAAGAAGGAGCAGGGGAGGAACAGATGTCAGGGAGGTATTCAGCATCAGGGTACCATGTCCTCTAACTCACAAAGACTTCACTTGGGTTATTAAGTCATGCAAAGCTATAGGCTCCAGCTCAGAATTATTCTCTTTAATAATATTAAAATCTGTTCCTAGACACCCCTTTATCTCCATGAGCTCACTGGATGTCTTTCATCCTAGGTTCCAAACAACCAAAATTACTTAACAACTAAAATTTAAAATCTTCCACCTTTTTGCTTTATTCGCTTCTCCCTATTTACAAACAGGCTCTTCATACATCACCTAGTTGATGAAATCCTTCCAAGATTCAAAAGAATGTTCCAGGGATTTTAAACCAGAATATACCTTTCTGATACAATTATTTATGTAATTTATAATTATGGATTAGCTCTATTTTATTTTCTTTAGGACGCAATTCATTAACCCCTAGTAACAAACCAGCAACACTTCCATAGACCAGGACAGCCTGCCTCTTAGAAGAGCGTGCATTATTTCACCCAGCCTGCCATAAATAAAATACCCAGAACTGCCATCTAAGCCTACAGTTGCCAAAATACAACTCAGCGTTAGTCCCTCACTAACGAGCATTAGTCCTTGGAGAAGTGTGGATGAGTGGAACTCATTACTATTTCTAACCAGGTAAACACCTTAACGTGGACACCCTACCACATGCATCTCTCACTATCCATGTTATCACGGATACAACTTCTACTGAACTTGTCAGAGCAGATGATAATTATACTTGGGCTGTCTTGCCCACTTCAGAGAAGCAAAAAAAAAAAAATTGTCAGGCCATTAAGAGTGTGATGGAACCGCCTAGACTCAATCCAGGCATCTTAGATTTGAAGACAGTTTCTGCTGCTTAGTAACTTAAAGACCCAGAAAGGTTAGTTAACTGCCCCGTTTTCCCCTTTGAGAATTGAGGATAACAGTAGCTTTCTCAAGAGGGGGATGTAGAAGTGAAGTGAACTGACACATGTGAAGCACTTAGAACAGGACCTGGTACTTAGAAACTGGTGAATGTGTATTACAATTACGATAGCTCGTCTAAGAGCATCCTTGAAGTCCCAGCACAGAATAGGACTGAACAAATGCTGTGGACTAAGTCTCTTTTTTATTAATTTGGTGCTTACAATGTTCCTGAAAATGAGCAACCATATCAGATCAAGGTTATTTTCTAGATCCTCCTTGTTTCTCATGGGTGATTTCACCCATGGCTTTAGTCAACACCCATGTGATACTGCCACATAGATCTCTAACTCCAGGCCATTTTTCTCTTATCTCTCTAAGCTCTTACATATCCTTCTTGTCTACTAGACATCTCCCCTTGAATTTCCTGAAACTTAACATGAGCAGAACAGAAATCACTGGCTAACTGCCATCAGTGATGTCATGCCTTTGATAACCAGATACCCAGAAATGGGGTGTGTGCGCCCACGGCATCCTACAGACTCACCCTCTTCAGCCAGCCAGCACCTACTGTGTGACAGGCTAACCATCACCACACTTATCCCTCTGCATTTAATTGTCTAGTTATTAGTCTGCCTTCTCTACTTCTGGGTCATAAGCTCCCAGAAGATGACAGGAATTAGATCTTCTCTGTCCTCATAGCCCCAGCTTTCCACAAATTAAAAACACATGGTAAATAAATGCTAGGTAAGTAACTGAATGTTCCCATGACACTGGTCCAATTACAAAGAGTTAAAAAACTTCCTAAAGATTGTAAGTTAATTGCAGGAAGAGAAAAAGGTGCTAGGAGAATATAGCCAATCACTGTTTACAGTGAAGAAATATAAAATCCAAAGATACTTTCTCAGATCAAATCAATATTCTTATACTATGTCCAAAGCAATGCTGTTTTTAATAAAACAGGGCAGAAGATTGTGTGCCTGAAGGTTTAAAAGGTCATCGTCTCTGACTGAGAAAACCTAGGGAGGAAACTGCAGAAAGCAGAAACCAACAGCCCATAACCAAAACACACACACACACACACACACACACACACACACACACACACACACGAGGACTGACTGGGCCCAGTTGTTAAAGATGAATGCCAGACTTCACACCAGTTTTCAGTTTAGAACAACTTAAGGAAAGCATCTGACAATGACGGGAAGGACTATTATAATGAAAGACACTCTGCGGGTGCAGAGGCAGGAAATGATGCAGCCACTGTTCACCACCACTGCCCACCCCAGCATATCCACTGCAACAAATCTGAGGGCCTAGGGGAAAAAGGCTGAACACTGAGATAACTCATCAAAGGAAGAAAGAGTGTCCAATCACAATAACGTGTGCAACTCTTTTCTGCGCTAGGCATGGACACCGATATACCCTCGCTCGATTTTGTGTCAAAATTCCCATGAACATTTGTTATTTTCCCAGAACAACCGACCCTCCTTGGAAATTACAGAACCTTCAAGAGTGCCAAGAGAACTAATAAAGTCCGTTTTCCTATGGCTCCGAGAACGTGACAGAACGCTTAATTCTAACCACCAGTATTCCTCTATAAGGACGCGTCTTAACAAGGGATTGCATATAAGCCTATGTTCCTTCTTCCAAACAGTGCTGGATCGTCAGCCTCTCGGGCAGTGAAGGCTTTATTCGATAAAGTTAGGGCCAGCACCCAGAGGCCCTAGGCAGGAAGCTGGGCGGGAGGGCTCTGGATATGGCTAGGAAAATCATTCTTCCCTGGGTCATCGGTGGAGTGACCACAACTTAGGAAAAAAGGGATGCTTGAAGGTATTCACTGTTCCAGGAAGGCTAAGATGTACAGCAGATCAAATGACAGAGTAACTGCCTTGCTGACACATAATATTCTTTCCAAGTACTTGACAAATGAAAAGTAGTGGATGACTGCTTTGAAAATACAGGTGAATGGATAGCACAGTCTCCTGTTTCAGGACCACCAGTGTGACAGCTATCAAACAAAGAAAAAAAAAACGTTTTGACATTCGTGCTGTATTTCATGGAAGCCTTATAAGCAGCAGATACTAAAGATTCACATTTTTCTGGGGCAAAACACTATAAGGAGGTTTTGAGTTCTTACCCATTTACAGAGAGTAGATCTGAATAAAAACAGCTGTAGATAAGGCAATGACATAGGTGTATACAAGAATGCATATACACAGACACACAGAAGAATTCATTTTAAGTATTGTATTTCAAATTATTTTGATTGGGTCAAGTTGTCTAGTCTAGTGTGGCACTAGAGATGCAAAGTTTCATTCATGAAGTTTTAAATAACGGTGCTAACATTTATCCAGGGATACAAGCAGAACCTAAATATATAGCACATGAATAATAGAATGTGCATGAATTTTGAATGCTTATTTTTCAGAAGAAGACAAAGAACTGCATGTGTGAATTCTTAGAGCCGCTAAGTGTAGCCTGTATTTGCATTTCAATAGCTTGCAAGGTAAGCTCTGTGAAATTGGCCAAATGTATAGACTCTCATCTCTCCTCCAGCCCAAATCAGTCAATTAGCTTCTAGAGAAAGGAGCGTACAGCAGCTAATACTCAGCAGCTCAAAACCTATTCCAGCTGATACAGATCAAAATAGATTCAAAGCAAGAATGTTGAGGACACAGGTTTTCTATGGAACAAATTCTGGGTAAGAAGCATACAATGCCAGGAGCTAAGTGCTGTTGTGGTCAGAGAACACACACACACAGAAATGAAACAGACAAGGCAGGACACAGCAAGAGGGAAAAACAGGCAAGTAGCAGAAGACTGAGAGCCAACACCTCAGAATGTTTTCCAGCAGGCAAAAAGTTAAGTTTAGCAAATTTCATCCATTTAAAACAAAGGCATTTGGATGCCAGCTCGGCTACGCTGATTGGTATAGACACGCTATAAAGGAACCTCCGCTTCCTTCCACATTCCGTCCCAATCTATGCATGCTCAAGCTCAGCCTCTTCTAATTAGCATTTTTCAGTCCTCCCATCAAAAGCCTTTACGGACTCCACATTAGCTACTCCTTGCCCTTTATAAATTTTCTTATTTCAAAGGAGTTATTTTTCTAATGCCCACAGGAGCAAAAGTATAATACATCGGTATTACATATGTGAATGCTGTTATCAATGTCTTTCGAATTGCAGCACTTTGGTTCCTTCATTTTCTGAAAAGCTACTTTTACTAAGCACCGACTGACCTAACCATGGTTCATATTACGGACTGACTGTGTTCCCGACCTCCACCCCACACAAAGTCAGATGTTGAATGTTCAAGCCCTAATGTGACTGTATTTGGAGGTGGATCATTGGGAGATAATTAGGGTGAGACGAGGTCACGATGGTGGGGCCCTCATGATGGGATTAATGCCTTTACAAAAAGAGGAAGAGACGTGAGATCTCTGCACCGGGAAGAGGGTTCCCAGCAGATATGGAATCCACGATGCCCTGACCTTGGACTCCCAGCTTCCAGAGCTGGGAGAAACACCTGTCTGCTGTTTAAGGCTCCCCATCTGTTACCTTGTTGGAGCAGCCCCAACTGACTGACATACTTGCCTGCCTTTGCCGTAGTCCTCGTAGGAATCCTACCAGGTAAGTGTCAGTATCTGCATGTGATAGGAAAGGAAACCAAGCCTCAGAAAAAGTTTACCCTGCTCCAGAGTCACACAGCTAGGATGTAGCTAAGCCACATTGAGCAGGGCAAACAGAGGAGGAGGAAGGCTTAACTGTCTAGAAACACAGTAACTACTGTGTGCTTGACACTGTTCAAAGCAACGGATATGCATACATCTTATTTCTATAATATTCCTGGGAGGTAAGTGATATTCTCATTTTACTGATGACAAATGTAAAATTCAGACGTGAGCACCATGCCCAGGAGAGCAAAGCCAGCAGGTGGTGGATCAACATGCAAACAGAACTCTAAATGCTTCAGTGCCTCTGCTCTTAACCACACAATACAAGCCTGCCCCTGTAAGTCATCATTGCCACCGCAGGCAGTGCTGGGTAACAACCCACCACACAACTAGTGACTAACAACAGTAACCATTTACAGGGCTTCCCTGGTGGCGCAGTGGTTAAGAATCCACCTGCCAGTGCAGGGGACATGGTTCAAGCCCTGGGCTGGGAAGATGCCACCTGCCACAGAGCAACTAAGCCCACGTGCTATGACTACTGAGCCTGTGCTCTAGGTCCCGCAAGCCACAACTACTGAGTCCAAGTGCCACAGCTACTGAAGCCCGAGTGCCTAGAGCCCGAGCTCTACAACAAGAAAAAGGCCACCACAATGAGAAGCCCGCTCTCCGTAACTAGAGAAAGCCTGCATGCAGCAATGAAGACCCAACGCAACCAATAAATAGATAAATAAATGTATTTTTTTAAAAAACTCCAAAACCATTTGCAGGTCTGCAGGTAAACGATGGGTCTGTTGGGCTTGGCTTCTGCAGGTTTATATAGGTCAGCTCTATCAGCATTTATTCTGCAACCCAGGCTAAATGGGCAGTAGCTACCCAGGGCATGCTCTTCACACAGTAGATCACCAAAGGGCAGGATGGCAAGGCCACCACACAAAGCATATGTCAAGCCTCTGCTTGTGACACATTCACTGATAGTTTAGTAAGACACATAGCTGAGCCCAAAGTCAAGTGGGGGAAAGTATCCCTGCCGGCCATGAGGCCATGAGACCTGGGCAACGGAGTACATGCATCCTTCTATTCCAGAGGAGTGGAAAATTAAGAGCATAACTGAATCTATCACACTGTCCAAATTCAATTTGTATTTACCGTAATGTCTTTTGGTTTGGACTGCTAAACAGTTAATAGAAAATGAATCTATGAGCCTAACAATTTATATTTGAATAAAGTTTTAATGGAAAAAGTGTAAACAGTCAAATCCATGTTATTATTGCATCTTCACCTTCATGACAATGCTAACATTGAGAGAAGAGGCAATTAGGAAATATAAAACTATCAATATCCCATAATGAAAAATATCACTGTGATGAAAATCTTATAAAATGAAATATTTCTAGACCTAGCTGATATCTCACTGAGCACTAAGCTAAAAAAATTCATTAAAAAATACTTAATGTTTTCTATAATCATTTTGAGCTCATTGCAATACATTCTATTCTACCTCTAACTCCCCAACACTTTCCTCAGAGAGTGCACGTCCTCAACCTACTAAATTACTAGGCAGAAACTCATAAAATGCTACAGCTAATAAAGTTAAGCTTGGATCTTCATTTGTTGCCAAAATGAAAAAAAAAAAAGTTCAGTTTTTTAATCAATGTGATTTAATGCCTTTGTGTATACATACACAAATTGAAAACAGTGTATCAGAAAATTGATAAAACTGTACACATGCCATGTGTCTTTCTTGGTCGAACCTCCTATCTTCAATTACGGGTGTTCCATTCAAATGGAACAGAAATCTTGCCTGGATTTGATGTAATCTCACTCAGGGTTTAAATTCACTCACTGTTTCCAGCAATATGGCACCAACCTCATCATCTTCACTTAAGAATGAATTGCTTTTTCCATTACAGCCTCTAGTTTGAGATATTTCATTTTGCCTTTTCAAAATTGTACTGGAATGAGACTTGAAGGCAAGTTGTCAAAGTTGAAGCAATTTGCAAACACACACACACACACCCCTTCAAAATTGGATACATTACTTTCAAGGCCTGACACTAAACCATAAAACTACTTTGCTCTCTATGTAATTTTAACCAGTCCTGCAAAATCAGTGTTAAAATACACATTATGGTAATTCTTGAAAACTATTCCAACAGAAATCTATTACTCTGAGAGAAATTGTGTTCTTTCTTTATTTACAGTCTAGTTCAATTAATTATTTAATTATTTAATGGGGATGAATTCAGAATCTATATCCAGACTTGACCTCTCTTCGGAAATTTCAGCCCATACATACAGCTGCTTACCGAGCATCTCTACCTAAAAGCTTCCACAGGGGCTGCAAACTCAAGATGCACAGAACCAACTAATCACCTTCTCACCAGCCACATCATTTATGTCTTGCTCTCATTTGTTTCTAGTCAGACCTTATGCCTGAAACCTGGGTGTTACCCTCAGCTCCTTCCATTTCTTTTCTCAACAATCCCAACAGGTCATCAAGTCCTGCTAATGGTACCTTCAGTAGCCTTTTCTCTACGTCCGCTGCCAACATCTCGGTCCGGTAGCAGCACCTCACGCCTCCCCATTTTTAACTTCCTAGCTGTTCTTCCTTTCTTCTCAGGCATTCTTCATTAATGGTTGACAGTTGGTAAAATATCTCTGTGCCCTAAGTAAAATCTGTCAGTGGCTTCCTACTGTTAGACTAAAGTCCAAATGCTTCAATATAGCTTCATTCTTGGGACTCTCCTCATCACTTCCTGCTTCTCACATGCACTATTTGCAGCACCTTGAAAAGGACGCACCCTGCGTGGCCACCACACCTTTGCACACACTGCTGCTTCCCCTGTCGGGAATGCCCTTCTTGCCTAGTCGGTACCTGTTCACCCAGCATCATCTGGCAGAAATAGCCCCATTTACACAAAGCCTTCCCCGCCTCCTGCAGCAAAGCGGGGCACCAGCCACCTCCAGTGCCCATGCATTGCGACTGACATGGGTTACAGTATTTGCTGTTGCAGAAACTCCCCAACCATACTATAAACCACTCACAGGTCAGTACCATACTCTACTCATTTCTGGGCTACTACAGCCTGGGAAAAAAGTGCAATAGTGTATATTTAAGATACACCACTCAGTCTTCTGAAACAAACCTGTTCAGTATATGCTGTTCCTGCTGCTGTTATTATTATACATTAATTGAAAGAAAGGCAGGGAATGGAATTTTTTTCTTGACTGCCTGAACCAAAAGCATTCACATCCACAATCTAAGTAAAATAGCAAGTCTTCTGACAACTCAAACATGTACCTTACTGAAGAGTATCTATGACAAGGGTTCCAAATCACCGGCGTTTGTTATCACTAATATGAGAATGCTTCAAGGGGCAAAGCCACTGTCTTACCATGCCCTGGAGCTGGTTTCCTAAAGCAAACCATGGAGCGTGTGCCAGCAACTTAAAAAGTGTCCAGCTGCACCTGGACCCCCCCAGGGCCCTGGGTCCTTGTTGGGTAATGGTCTAGGGCTGCCTCCGGCCACACTGCTCTAAGAATTGTTCCCCAAGGTGGGTTAGTTCATGGTTTGAGCTCTCACACGACTACCTTTGCCATTATTTGAGAATTCAAGACACAAATACAATGGGTACACACCCTCTTTACGCACCTCTTCATAAAGACAAAACACAGTCTCACTGGAAGAAAGCAGGTAAAGCCCCTCACACCTGTTAAAGGTTGTCCAACCTTACACTTGGGGATACAGAAGTGGTGTGTGCCATAACTCAGGAGCGCCTTGGACACGTGGAGCAGTGGGTCTCAAGCCTGGCTACACGCCACCAAGAGATGCTCAGGTAACTGACGTGGTTGTGTGGAGACTCTAGGCTTTAGAAAGCTCTCCGGGTGGTTCAGAGGGGCAGCCTCGTTGAACTGCTGTTTGGAGCAAGGCATCCCGGGGAACTGACTTACCTTTCTCAATTCTGAAGAGATGCACAAGATAAAAACCAGCCTTTAAGAGCCTTTCACCGATGGTACTGAGTAGTAGAAAGTTTTTTTCTTAGACACTGAAACAAAAAAATTACAAATTGCCCCCCCAACCACTTTTTAAACTGATTATAAAAGTAATACACGCTTACTAGAGAAGAGTTCAAAGAAAAAATTCTTATGGTGCCATTATGAAGATATAATGAATTAACACTTTAGTGTACATTCTTACTATTATTTTAAGTGATGATACTAACGAAAAAGCAAATAGATTCTTAATAAATGTTAGATTCGATGGATATCTTTTAGCCTTTTCATACCTCATTTTAACTCATTCTCCACCGTTCTTCAAATAAGTCTATTTTACTGGTGAGGAACTAGCTAGCCTGGCCAATACCATACAGCTAAGTGGCAAAGATGGTCTTGAATACTCCAAAACCCACACATGCTCCTTCCTTCCATCCCACAGGGCTATCCTACACACACACACAAATACACACACAGGCACACACATACACACAAATACACATACACACACAGAGACACACACAGCCACACACACACACACAGACACACAGGCACACACAGACACACCCACACACATAACCACACACACAGACACACAGGCACACACACACCCACACACACAGACACACACACAGGCACACACAGACACCCACATACATACACAGACACACACACACACTTTATAGACTTGTACATATGTATACAGTTTAGTAACCTGTTCTTTTCCTTGCCATTACTGTCAAGCTTTTGCCCATAACATCAAATATTTGTTGAAAGCATGATTTTAAAGACAATGGGGTCTTCCAACAAGTGCGTCTCACAAGTTTGGTGCCAATCTCCATGCTTTTGGTCGCTTCCGAGACAAATGTATGATTTCTAAGACACTTTAAAAATCTATCATTACTCATAATTTATTTGAAATGTAAGCTTCAAGTACATTCCAACACCCTATTTGATTTCATTAGACCCTGGTGCCAATAATAAAACGATTGCTCTCTGCTTGCATATTGATCTTTGTAAGTTCATGTAATTCTCAATTTTTATATTTTATCTAGTTTATTGATTATTTGGTCTTTTAGTCTTTTTTTTTTTTTTGTCTTCTTCCAACATTATCCATTATTCACTGTGTTTTAAATGCAACGTTATTAAACTTTTAGGTCTTACCTACTTTAAGAAATCTTCTCAGGCAACTTAAGATTTTCAAAAGATATGATAAACAAAACCAGACAATTCTTAAAAAGAAGGAACTAAGAGCTAAACAGTGAAGAAGTGGTGGCTCGTTTTATCTACAAAATTTTTGCAACTGAATATGAAACCCTGTCCTGATCAGCTAAGACAAAAATGAAGGCCAAACCAGCTCTCATTATCTGATTCAAAGAAGCAAACTGGTTCACTTAGAGAGGAAGACACTTTTAGAGTACTGAACTCGAGGCAAATTTATCACGTGGGCCTAATATAAGAGACAATGCACAACATAATGGATAAAGCTTCAAGGGGAGTTTTACAAAAAGTGCAAAGATGTTCTCTCAGAGCCTTTTCTTTTAGCAAACCTCAATAAAAGCCAAGGACAGAACGTGAAGTTGTAATTCCGTAAAGGGATTTGGAGAGGAGCAGAGATGGACAGTCTATGTGTGACAGAACCTGCTGGAGGGCAGAGCTCAGGGAATCTGGGAGATGAATGGTAAGAGGTCTCTTGGGCTATTGCTCTCACCCGTCACTTCTCAGCCAGGGTCTGCAGAGCAGAGCGATTCAAAATTGAGATTGTTTGCAGGACCTGAAGTGCAGGCACGCTGCATGACTGATTCAAAGGAGACCCACGTGCTTCAGACACTAAAGTGGAAGGGGAAGGACTAACATTTTCCCAGGAGGGTTAAGAGCCTGGTTGGAAAGACATCATTACACGAACGTGGGAAACGGTTGGGGGCCGTGACTTTTCACAAAAAGCAGCTCTGAATCTGTTCAAATGCTTGAATTCAGTTCAGGCCCCAGAGATCTCTGCCTATGAAATTTGAACATTGTCTTTAGCTGGCAACTGCTAAGAAGAAGGGGCAGTAAAACACATGCTTTCTATAAACATGCTGCCTGAACGTCAACTGTCCATCCAGATCTACTCTCCACCCTACACGGGGCCTCGGAGTTCAGATGCATGGACCACAGCCAGGGGCTCCTGTGTGCCTCTGGTTTCTGTTGGGTTTCACTAATAAGGAGCACCAGAAAGAGTGCAGAAGGGTGAAGAAAAATAAGGAGGAGATGTCCCCCTCCACCCCCCTGCAGGGTCACCCTGGGCTGTGTCCCTTCACCTGCGGTACCTGTCACATGCCTTCTCTGTCTGCAGGTTCTGTAACTGCTCCCTCTCTCACTCCTTCAGGCTCCCTGTTGCTTCCAGCCCCTTAAACTTTCCCTGCACCCCACCCACACCTTTTAAAGCATCCCTTTTATAAACGCTCCTCAAGTTATCCAATTCACGCTCACCATCTTTTTGTTGCCTAAACCCCGCCTAATACCCATATTTAATTATACAAAATCACACGACGCAAGGCTCTGTGCCAATCCAGAAGGCAGTGAACTAAAGTTAACTGAATAAGTACTCCGTGCCAGATGTGGGCTAAAGATGTACAACCACCTTCATTCTTTAAACACGTATGATCTCCATTTTACAGCTGTGGCCCGAGATTGCAGTGGTTAAGAAACTTGCCTAAAGTTACAGAGCTACTCATTGTCACTGGACACGAATCCTCGATGGGTTTGTAGTTTCAGTGTAAGACGCTCAAATAATTTAAAAATAATGCACCATGGAATAGGATTAGGTGTGCAGATAAACAGGCAATGACTATTAAAAAGTTCAGAATGGAATATAGTAATTATGGAAAATTTCAGGAAAAAATTATAATTTACTTTGGTCTCTAATGAGCAGAGAGAATTTTAGAAAGTAAGGAAAGGATATTGTAGGTAAAGGGGATACATCAAATCTGGAGAGGGGGTGATGGAACAAGGTTTTGGAAGGCAAAGAGCTGGAGATGAGACCAGGAAAGTAGACTGAGGCTAAATCAGAGAAAGTCATGTGTGTTTTTACTCTGTCCTCGAGTAGATGGTGCAAAGTCATGTGGAGATTTTAAACCAGGGACTGATGTGGGGATCTACATTTATGCACAGGATGAACTGGAGAAGGGCCTGAACACAGGGGTACCAGACAATATGGAAATTTAGGTGTGAAAGAAGTTGCCTAGACACTAGACTTGCATTTTTAATAAAGAATTGATAGGGGTTGCTGACAGCAGGCACAAGATGGAGAGGTCAAAGATGGGAACAGGGATGACCTGGAGAATTAGTACTGCCTTGACAGAAATACAGAGATGACAATTTTCTGGTTTATTAACAACTGTACCAGAGAATGAGAAGGTGCAAAAGAGGAGCTAGTATTCAAATTTGTTTATTTGATGTTGTTTTTTAAAAAAATTTGTTAAGAAAACAATTCTTGCCAGACTTCCTAGGTGGCGCAGTGGGTAAGAATCAGCCTGCCCATGTAGGGGACGCGGGTTCGATCCCTGCCCCAGGAAGATCCCACATGCTGCGGAGCAACTAAGAAAACAATTCTTAGAGTACGAAATAGAAATTGGAGTGAACGTAAGATTTTAAGGGCACCCCATCCTTACCCCTAGTGGATCAGGAAACTTAAAACTATAGTAGTCTATCTCTGTTTCAGAGGCAGGAATTCAGCTTCTTCAATGGATAAGAAATACCACTTGGATATAACCACAACTGGTCTCACTGATTAGGTACTCATCACTACCAGAAGTTCATGCACCATTTTGATTCCTTCTGTCCCAAAGTCATCTCTGTGACTTTCTGGAATCTCTGGAGATCAAAAGTACCTTATCCCAAAAGGTAATTATCGTATTTCTATTATAATCCTCTAACTAGACTTCTTTCCAGAGTCTTCAAATGAGTAAGGACCAGGGTAACACTCCCACATAATGATCCTGCTATTAAATTTCAGGTAGAGTATAAACACATCTATAAGCACATTAAAGTTGACACAGAAGCAACACTGAGACACTGTGACTCGAACGACCGACATCCAAGCACTGTGCAACAGAGGGAGTTTAACACCCAGTCAGGATGTAAGAGTCCACTTGCTTCTCTGCTTTCTAAAACTGAATTCTAAACCAAGGCCAGGGGGAAATCAGAGCCCAGGCCAAGGTAAGAACATTAGGTTTTCGTTGTTGTTTCAAATAAGGTTGGGGGATGAGGTTATGTATAGGGGAAAGAGAAGCAAACAAAACAAAAATCTAAACACAAATCTAGAAGTCTAAATTGTAAATATTTAATTGGTAACCCCATCATATCTGAAAAAAGCATTTTTTTTTAACATTCCAGCTGCATGTGACAATGGACTCAAATGTAATATTTAATTGGGGAGGGGGAAATCAACAGAAGATGCTACCAAGCAAAGCAAAGCACAAGAGAGTGGCAGGAAAGGAATCACAAGGAGGCTTCTCTGGGATACCCCTCCCTCTTTTAGTGCCTCCTTCCTGCTTTAATGGTGCCCGTTGTTCATTTTTCTCCAGCCTTGGGATCTCTCACATTAGGGATAGGGACACTTTCATTAAAACAAATAAAAGGGAAACACATAACGGAAATCACTGAAACAATTAATTTCCCTGACAGTTAAAAAATATGGCCCCTGCTTGAAGGATATTAGGCCCGAAAGGAGCCAGTTATCCTTTGACGAATTAGACCTGTCTGGAAATTCAAATTGCCCCAAGTCCAAGGTCTGCCCAAACCCATCCATCCGTCGTCAGAATTTCCCATGTTTGGAAAAGTTTCCCAGATGCTAACAGGGGAAGCCACTGGGGCCTCTTTCCCTCATTCTCATTTCAAAGGCAGTGATTGAAGTGCTATCAGTAGTGCTGGAAATATTAACACAGTCCACAGGAAAGATGGAAATGTGCAGTCACAAGATGAACAACTAAGTTGTGTTGCCATTTTATGAGGTAGTCATGCCTTGAGAAATTATGTGTTCTCACTAAAAATAATTTTTCAAAGTCCAATTTTAAAAACACCCTAGTAGGCCTGTGTTTTAAGAGCTAGAGGTACTGAAAGTCTGAAAATAGGTTCTAAACACACACTGCATTATTCTATACTAAACACATTCTGCATTATTGAAAAATTAAATTTTAGAGAATTAGAATATTTGTATGCTCCAGATTTTTGACACTAGGCTTTAAGCTATTTGAAGAACAGATTTGTTCCAATTCTAAGCATCTAACCCTAAGCATCTATTCAGTGTAACAGACCAACAGACTCTTATTATTAGATAATATGTTCTGTCCTAATGATACCTGTAAATAATGCTGTCTTTACTGGTGACTCTTCTAACTTCAAAATAAATGCAAACAACAAATATGGAATAAAAACATGACTATCTCACCTCACTAGTAACGATATGGAATGTTATAAAGAATAGAAATCATCTTTGCTTTCAACAACATACTTATTGTGAGGATCGACTATGCTAGTATATTTATTACATGGCCTTTAACTTAAAAAAATTCAGTTATGCCTATCTCCTGTTCAGTGTACTCAAAAGTCATGTTACAGCACACCTTTTACAGAAGAATAAGCAGACACCAAGAGGGTATGTGACTTGCTCAAGATTACCTAGCAAAAGAGTCAGAATCAGGCATACAAAAGTGTAGCTTTCAGCCTAGTTTCACTACAGGTGTACCTCATCTGCATGTTGAAATGTTTCATACAGTATGTATTTGTAAATTAACTTCATTCCTAAATTCACTAGGTGGCGTTGCTCTTAAGAACTCTACAGTGACATCTTTTGTAATCCAAATGCATACTTACATCTTGTATTTTGTAACTAGTCTCCTAATACTGGAATTTCTTAAAATAGATACCCTGTGTGTGCAATGTCTTTTAAAAAATTATTGGATACAGTGGGAGTAAAAGAATAACAGGCTTTGTTTAAGCCAAAATAAAGTTGTAACTATGAGGTAGCAGAACTTTTCAGCACTTTTATATTGCTATTGCTCACAATGTGGAGAGTTTTATTTCATTTATAAGAGAAAGCAGACATTCTTTACCTATTCTGTAGTAGAGTACGGCAGGTGCAGTAAAAGTATGTTAAGTACAATAAAGATCTAACAGCCTAAGTACTACATTAACTAGCAATGTTTCCTCTGTCTCCTTGCAAATCTGAGATAGAAAATAGCTCCATTATTTTAAATAGCCACAACAATGATTTCTTTATTTCTAAAAGTAAAAGTTGTAAGACATCTATACCCCTCAAAGCACCATATATCTGAGTCATATTCTCTGAAGTTGTGATATTACAGAAATAAACTACAAAAGGAGTTTCTTATCAAAAACACACTTTAAATTATCTAAAATGAATGAAAGGAAAGAGAAAACTCTCAGCGAAATCGCCATCAACATCCTAATAATCTGAACCATCAGGAGTTTAATAGAGTTTATCATCTTTTCAACAAAAGAGCTTTTTCCATATTTAACCAGCGACCCCAAAGAGGACGTGGACCCACACAAACAGCTGTGCATTACCAGAACTTTATAGATGTGATGAAAACAAAGAAAAGGAAATCCACAGCAGTGACTAACCACACTGTCCGTTCAAAACAATGACCACACTGAAAATCATTAGAGGCAGTCTGTTTACTTAGGTTTGGAACAATAGATGACATTTAACCCCAACTTTTTTAATCCTTCTTTTGTTTACCTACAAATAATCCTTTAGTTTACCTATAATATTATAATATTAGAGTAATATAGATAATATTAGTAATTGACATTTAAAACAAAAAGCAGACAGCTAGACCAGCTGTGAGTCAAAGACCATTAATGAAAGCATTTCTACATGTGCCTTATATTTGGTCTTCCCAAGCACTTTTTTTTTTAATTTCGAAAATTATGAATGAGAGTTTAACAACGGCTAATGGTTAGATTCTTTCACAGAGAAAATTACCACTTATATGCAGGAGAAAAGAGTTATCAAGGAGTTAAGCATACTAATTTTGCACATACTCATATTTCAGCTTCCTGAAACTTACAAACTGCCAAGCAGATGTTTTTTCCAAGTTTTCTGCTCTACCAAGTTTTAACTTGGAATTCATTTGTGTACTAAAGTCAGAGTAATTTAATTAGAGAAACTTGGGCACAAAAAACAAGGCAGTAAGATACATATCTTTCCTCATCTCAACATAAACAAATTACAGGGAACTTTGATCGAGCTGCCAGCAGAAACTTTCATTTCAGTGACAGGAGGAAACCTCTCAGCAGCTGCACACATCTGCAAGGTGATCAGACAGATGCTGCTGCCGTACGGGCTGATCGCAACATAGAACTGAGTCCTGTGTTCCCAGAACTGAATAGAGTTGCTGCCCTTGACAGACTTCCCAGACACTTGACAGAATGCCCAACCGGCTCATCAGCTGTCACTGCCAGCCACGATTTAACTATTCTCGAACAACCAGCAGAAAAAAAAAAAAAAAACCCAAACAAACCAACAAAGTCTCAAACTAAAAGTCGTATCTATTTTCTCTGACAAAAGAGCCTTTCTCATTGAACCCTGTGATGTGTCACTGAGCGCTGTAACGAGAGACTTCGCATATCACGTTGCCAAGTGGATACTAAGAACTGTGCACATATTTGTGCCCAGTAAAGGAATGAAAGGGGAACTTTGAAATCATCCACGGCTGGCCACTGGCAACGCGACATTTCAAGAATGGAAGGATCTCCTACCTGGAGCCCTCTTCGTCTTAGAATGCTGGACTCATCCATCTCCCCCTCCGCTTTCTCTGAGCCTCTCACAACAGTCTAGCCATGCTGTACTACCTCTACTTCGGCACACTAATTCAGAGCCAGGCAGCTGCTAAACACTTACATCACGCTCTAGCTGATTGGAGCCGGGAGTCAGCTGGTCCCGCTTAGTTATTCACTCCAGCAACTTCGGGGATCACGGATGCTTGCAGTTCGCTGGGAGAGCGCAGCAAGTGGGCTCAGACACCTAATGCATTCATCCAGGCGGAGGAGCCTCTTGCTAGTAGATAGAAAATCGTGGGAGCCCTGTTTTTGTGTTTTTTTTTCTCCTTCAAAATACTGGCCCTGGCATTCCAGGCGACCAGAAAACGGCTTTCGGCAGCGGCCTTGGGTCAAGCCCCTTCGGAAGCAACTATGAGGTCAAAGTGGCTAAGTAAATCAGCGGTGACAGACACCTCTGTAAAAGGCAGCTGCTGACTGGGACGGTGAGAAACTAGGGCACAGCTGGCCAGCCAAGCAGCACCACCACGCCTGGTGCTCATCTTTTCTGATGGCATCAAGGAAAAAAGAAAAAACACACACTGCCAGAAAACCTGAAAACGGAGGGCTCAGGACGGCTGCTCTCCAGCCACAGCAGGAGGACACCTTACTCCTCCCAGCGTGAAAGCCAATTCATTTACATAAATACCTCACCAGGCGATTCCTAGCCCAAAGATACAGTTTAGATTTTAATTTCCCTCATGATAACAGCTTCTTTCTGTTGATATTGGACCAAAATGTAAAAAGGGAGAAGAAATTCTAAGAGCCATCATTAGGTGGAATATTAACCTATTTCTAGTCCATAAGCAACTAAAAAAAAAAAAAAAATTCCCATCATGTGCAATTTCACAGTCTGTTTCAGCTTGTTTACTCCGCTCATCTTATTTCAATTCAAAGCAACCAAGAGATGAATATTAAGTTTTCATTACTGCCCTGGCACAGGAGTAACAATACCAGCAATTTATAATAAATCATTCCCCCTTGATTTCTCTTCTAAAGATACTTAAATTGAGAGCATAGTACGGTCCTGAGAGGCAGACACTAGGGCTACCTGCCGTTTGTCTCAGAACTACCTCCTCCTTCACTTTATCCCTTAGACAGTCTTTTTTCTTGAAAGAAAGGTAGTCAGGAAGGCAGGCATAATTTTTTTTTTTTTAAATCAGTAATATCTGGTTTTTACCTAATCCAGATATCCAGCGATTTCTTTTTTTTTCCCAGCGATTTCTAAACGTGGGGGTGGGGAGGGAAGTGGAGAATGGTTCCTTACCCAGCCACCTGCTATTACACTAGCTTTCTGTCTTTTTCTGGCTGTCAACACACTATTAGGCTTGCTATCAATTGATTAGATTATGTCATTAAAAATAGCTCAGGGATTTATGAATCTAACCACTGAGGAAAATTGATTGCATTTTATGTTCCCAAACCATCTTTGCATACATCTCCAGACATACAAAGAGAGGAGCCCTGTCAAGAAATGCCACCCCTCCCTCACAGAAGCATCCTCGGAGAAGGGTATCAGGGTGTTTTTCCACTTAGGTGTGCTCATTTGATACCACTTAAAGGAAGAAAACCCCAGACAGTTTTTAGTTCTCGCTCTTAGGTAGAGGACTAATGCCATCTCTGAAAGCAAAGGAAAAGCACAAACCTGGTCGTTGCTCAAACCAAAATGTACCCCAAAACTCTAGCACAACTTTTCAAAAGATTTTTTTAAAACCACATATTTTTGTTTAAAGTGAAGGACAAAAAATAAGAAGAAAAGAAAAGAAAAAGCCTAGGGGTGGAAGGAAGGAATCAGTGTGCTATCTATGGGAGAATCTGCAAAGCTGCTGGAAACAGATCCCCATCCTTGACAGGCCCACCTGTACTTTAATCTTTTCCTGCAGAAGGAAGACCTTTCTCTTCAATGAAAACAAAAGGAATGACAGTTGTTGCCCTTTCTCCCTCAATTCACCCTCCTGAGAGAAGAGCTTAAACAGCTCCCTGAATTTGAAGTGCCCTCCTTGGTAAAGTGCCTTGGCAGCAGGTCGGAATATATTTACCAACTCAGACTTCATTGTTATCTGCCCATAGAGGCATAAGAATAAGTCCTAACTGAATTTAGAAAAAAAAATCATGACCCAAGAAGCCGAACTTTTAAAAGCAAAAGCCAAACATGGTGTCCTTATGATCTGAGGGCTGTGATCTTCACCGTGCTGGTCCTTCTAGAAAAAGTGGGGTCTGATGGAGGACATCAAGTTCCCACTAGAGAAAAGGAAGGGAAAAGACTTTTCCCCTTCAAATAAAGATCACAGGATGCCAGGCAGAAAAAACAAATACAGCCCAGAAGTATCTTTTCTGTGCCCAATCGAGTAAACTGGTTGGAAGTGCAATCAGAAGACATTTCAAGGACACAGTGACAAAAAGTCAGGTGATGTGTATCCCAGGAAGTGGGTTCTGTGCATCTTAGGCACTTGGCAGCTAGACCTGTTGGGTGGCTGGGAGTGATAAAAAGGAACTTGGCTAAGGGTGAAAAGTATGTTTCTTAACAAAGGAATATTCTGAGATAAAAATCTCGGTTAGTATTCAACCATTAACTAAGTCTAAGATGAGGACTATGACCATTGCACCATCAAATCTAGTATGAAAAAATATCGATTACCTGTCAGAATGTATCACTTTGAGAAGTGATACACATACATTTTAAAGAAATAAAACCAGCCAGAGGCAAAAACATTTGGGACAAAAATGAAAGGCTGCTGAAGAATAACATCAAGCAATAATGGCTTAGCAGAGGGAATAGTAAAAGGAAAATTGCTGCATTTACCCTTTGCTATATATTTTCTCATCAAGATAAGCCATGTGTTAAAATGCAATAAAAACTTCAAATGATGACACTATTCACAGGTACTAATTAGGAGCTAGCCTAATTTCCATTAACAAACTCCTTTTTCCTGCAATTTTACACCTTCATGGAATATGTTCACAATATTGTGAGTCAGTTCACACAGTACCAACCTCAACACGTATAGCTTTTACACGTGTATTCAAATAAAATCTGGTAGGCTTTGTCATTAATCGTGACCTGAAGCCAGGAGCTTCACAGTACTTGATTTTTTAAAAAAAGTATTTGATGTGGGTACACCTCATGCACTTTCTACCACAGGCATAATTTACTTCATAGAATAGTCAACATCTGTGGACATTGCAATGAGGACCAAATTTAAATTTTATTGTTGTAATAAATGGCTCACAGACACAAAAACAAGACCAAATCTCAACCAAGAAAAATCAGGGGAGCGTTGGGAAGCGTTTGGTTGTATTTATTTTCACAAAGGGAAAGAGTGAGATTCTGTGATCACTGATGTCCACAGGAATGTCATTTGGTGATAGGATACAGGTTTGTCACCTGATTCACACAGTCACATATGTTTCACACATTTAAAAACAAGTTACCCCTCCACTCTAGATCCAAATGGTTACACTAAACTAAATGTACCATCTGATTTTACCTACTCTTCAGCAAGCAACTGAATGTGCACTGGGGAACTGCAGTGAGGAACACTGTGAGGAATTTTTTAAGAACCAAAGATGAGGGACGTTTTCAAACGTAACCTTACCTCCTATGCTCCACAGGCTAAATCCACTCCCTGCCAGCAGCTCTCAGCCTTTGGCTCATGGACCACTTATCCAAAAGCCAAGGAGGTGATGTGTGAAGGGAGTGAGAGGATAACTTCCTGATGGAGGAGGAGGCTTCTCTCTCCAGATCAGCCAGAGGGAGGAGAATCAGAAGAGCACAGCTGTGACCCCAATCCTCATCTCACCAGAGTTCTCAGTGTGCTTGGAATGTGATTTCTCATACCATCACCACAATCTGTGGTGGGATTTCCCCTTAATGGGGGGTGTGCGTGTGTGTGTGTGTGTGTGTGTGTATTTGTGGTAGTGGTTACCACTTCTTAGCAAGGAAGATAAGTACCCACAAAAATGCATTAACTACCATACCCTGTCTGTTACTTTTAGACAACAAACCAGGGTTTGTACATCTCTGTTCATTCACAAGGGAAACCAATATGGCCCAGTGGATAAATCCCTTCATTCATTCATTGATTATTTTTTCCACTCACAGATAAATGCCAGTGGCCAATGAGTATGTTGTATTTTTAAAAGGTAACATAAAGGTCATAAAAAGTTACAAACAAGAAACAGGTCATTCATGAGAATGCATATAAAGTATCCATTATTGTGAATATTATTATTCCTGTGTCAATTTAAGTGGTAAAGAGAAACCTAAATACCAATGATCAATGCAGCTGTGAGATCTGCTCAAAATACAAATTTCAGTGTTTATATTTAAAACCCTTCTTAATTTTAGCACTTTATCTTCCTCCATGTTTTATTTCTAAATAATAACAGCCAAAATATATTGATCACAGAGTATACGCCAATCACTGCTATAAGTACTATATACAGGTTATCTCATCTAATTCTTGCAACAGCCCCATGAATTAGGTATATTATCATTCCCATTATACAGATGAGGAAGCTGACATCAGAAAGGTTATGTAACTTCCTAAGATTACACAGCCAAGGAAAGGCAGAACAAGGATACCAACACTGACAGACTGACTCTTGAGTTTGGGTTCCTAACCACCCTATTGCCTCTTAGTGTTTAAACAAAGAAGGGAAAAGGAACACACGAAGTGTCAAATTTTTTAGCTTCAAAGGGAAAATAACCACATTATAAGCTGTCAGTGGTCACAACACCCAAGAGCATTTGAAATCCCAGATTCCGTGGCCACGTGTCTCTAAAAGACAAAAGGAGGAGGGTCTCAGATGCTTTAAAGGGAGAAAAGTGCCCCTGGGCAGGGGTGGGTGGGTGAAGAGGGCGACCAGAGAAGAGTTCTGGGGTGTGGCCTCTACTTCTTAAATGCTTCTGGGCCCCCAGAGGCTCCACTCTTAGAACAACTCTTCACCCTTCTGGCTCCAAAATTATACAGCTCTAAATATAACATGTACTTATTTACAATCAAGTGAATTCCACGGAACTAAGGCCCCACTTTCAGTTGCTGAGCAGCGTGCTACACATCCCCGTTAACTTGTGGGATTTTGGCTGCTCTTCAGTTTCTAGTCTGATACTCTTCAGTTTTCTGGAATTTACCACTGAAGGCATTCCATAAGTCACTCTTTCCTTCCAGGTGAAATGACTCAGGGCAAGGCTGTCCTGAGCAGTGCTGAGAAGCTGAAAGGGAGGGGAAATCCCAACCCTTACTTTTCCCTCCATTTTCTAGAAGTCATGACTCCCCAGCATCCTTAGAAGAAAGTACCCTGCCCCAAGAGCCGCTGCCTGGGGCAGGCTTTACCAACAAGACATCCCGGTAGCTGGGGGAAAGTCCCTTCACTTCCTTGAGTTTCAGTTTCTTGTTTGTAAAATTAAGATATTACTATGGGCTTAGCAGCAGGAAGCTGGAAAGAGCAGGAGGTCACCTGCTGGGAAATTGGGAAACTGGTCCCAGTATCCCCAAGGTAGGAGCAGCCCTGCCCCTCACTCTGGACCCCTGGTCCCTCCCCTGCTGATCCTGCAACCTTGACTCCAAACTCCTCTCCCTCCTCCAGGCTATTAGTGTCTCATCAAGCATCAGCTCCATGTGCCACTCAGCTACCTGCCTGGTTTCAAGCCTCCTTCGCCCCGCCAGGAACATGTGAGAGGCTGAGGGTGGAGCTCAGCTTCCCGGCTGTCCCTCCTCATCACTACTCTCCCCTCCCAAGTGAGAAAGCAGCGCTCTGACACCAGGGATGTGCTGAAGCATGGGGGCTGAAAAGCACGCTGCAGACTTCAGGTTAACCCTGTAAGCAGGTTAAATGCCCGGGTACAGTCGACACACATCCTCATCCCTAACACTGTAATATCAAAGCATTTGTCTCATCTTCAGAAACATTATTTAAGTTACATACAAGATGTGGATCACCAGCATCATCAATGCCCCGAAGTAAAAAGACACCCAGAAACAGGTTCTAGTCCATGTAAAGTCCTAGGAGATGTTATGCTCAGGGACCAACACTGAAACTACAGAATACCTTTTATATTTTAAAATGGTTATTTTACATTGTACAATAAAGTTCAATCTTGAAGGTCGACAAAGGAAAAAAAAAAAAATGCAGTTCATACTGTATGTGTCTTTTTCTCCCCAAAGAAAAAATTTTAAACCTGTCAAGGAGACTGAGACTAAAACAAAGGGCTTGATGCCTTCTAAGGAGAAGAGGAATTTTTCCGCTCACAAGAGAAGAGAGGATCTAACATCTTCCCACTGATAATA